>NC_060246.1:25719862-26022892 GCF_921293095.1 Ischnura elegans
ACAAGAAATTTTTGAGCCACGTAGCAGCATTGATTCCTCGGATATTTCTGCATTGAATTACCACAAGGGTTGCCTAAATGCCGTTTTTATTGTGACCGCATCATTAATATGAGAATTTAAAAAAATGAAATAGCACATTTTATGAAATCTTCATATTCTTATACGATGAATGATAAGTGAAATTCGTTAATATCCGATCAAAACATGTCTAAACAATTGTGTATAAAATGCATTTAAATAGATTTTGGAGGGAAATTACATTTTCAGATGAAAGGGTCCCGTGGGGGATGAAATGCGACTATCTAATTTCTTTAGGACACGAGGCCACTCTGAATGCGGCACTTTGAAAATGAGTCGTAAGGGATTTGGAAAATTAAGCGGCAGAAGCCGCAGGGGCATCTTCGGGGAGCGTGTCGTGTTGTCGCCCGAGATGGAGGTTGGAAGGAAGGACGGAAGGGTTCGCGGAGGAAGTGAAGGTTCGAGTGACGGCCATCGCACGCAACACTCTGCGACGAGAGCCTCCACAAAGCGTCGAGCTCGATTGGAGATATATGCTGGTGGGGGTGCTACAGTGAGGAAACACCACTCCAATTAACTGTCTCCGCTAAACAGACGCGTGAGCGAATATCAATGATGCATTCCTAAATGGAGTCTTCTCATAGCTTTTGCATCATAACAACTAGCGTTATCGACTCTGAGGAGAAATACATTAGCTCCCGAAGTATTTATTTTACATGGTGACCAAGGAGCCTACTGGCTGGAAAAATTAGATAGGATTACCTACCGTGTAGTTATATTTGCACCGGATTTAGATTTAATTTATTCGCCGGCTTACGTGACAAGCAAGACCGTAGACATAAAATAATTCATGAGGGGGAATGTTCATTTGGAGGTGACAAACATCATCACTGGTCCGTAGCAATCCTAAGATTGGCTTGTTGTTGCTCTCCAATTTAAGCTTTGTCTTCAATGACAGACAGTGAAAGTGTGAAAAAATACAGAATTACAGTAACTAGCGTGTATAATGGCGCTTGAAAATGCAGGTAAGTACTCGAGCTGCCTGGCAGGTACTCGAATACCCATGCATTCATGTGGGTACCTTAGAACCCAAACGAATACATAATTGCCCCTGCAAATAGGTACCTCCCGACTTGAGACAGATAATTTAGTATCTCTGTGAACTCCCAACTGCATCGATTAATAAACCACAGGCGTCTAGACGAATAGTGCCGCTTACCCATGCATTCGTCTGGCTACTCAAATACCCCAACGTATGAATTGGATACCGAGTTCCTGGATGGGAACCTGCTCTATTACCGAGCACTCGACTACCATCTGGTGACTCGAATAGCTATACTCCAATCCATTTGAAATGTTTCTAGAGTTCTCTACTCTACTCTGACCGAAGTGGCCAAGAGGAAAAGGAAATTCGGTAGGAGAGGCGAACCGCGGCGCCAACCCTGCTTCGTCGCCGCCTCTTCTCACCCGACCGTTCTTCGGAGTCGCCATTCTCGTTCGCACGAGCGTCGTTCGGCCGTAGTCGGCTCCAGAGCCTCATCTCTCCGCGATGGCCGCCTTCGTGGCCCGGCGAGGGAGAGGGGCTGTGCAAAGCGCGGAGGCTGGACTGAGGGGCCTCCGTTCAAGCCTAGGTGATCTCGACCGCCGCGATGCAACTGCCGGTGACCGACGAACTTCAGCGGCTATAGGCCTCGCTCCATATCTTACGTATTTCAGTAACTTCGTGGTGGTGGAAACTCCTGGGGCTCCATCAGTTATTAAATAAAACATACCGCAAAGGATCTTCGGCGGCGCTGCCCTAAGAATAAAGAAAACGGTGATTATGACTTATTGAAACCGTTAAAACAGAAATTTCTTTGTTCCAAAACACTGATATAAAGTCCGTGGTACGATAAAAGTGAAATAATGCATTTGTTTCGAGCCATGGGTCCCAGGGTTGGCTTCGGGGCTTTGGAATTATGTGCACGAATATTTTACGTCGACTATGCCATTCTCATCATCAAAATTAGCATTGGGGATGTATGTGGCAAGGGAAGCTAGTTTGTACAAATGGACGCCTCAGTAACGTAGCTGTTGAAAATACCTACTCGGTAGAAACTCGAGTGATCCTGCTCTGAGTCCAACTCAACGGTGATGAATACGATTAATTCTTACTATAGGAAGTTTTCACTCTGAAATGCACGCGTCAGGGCGAATTCCTCAGTGTCTACCTTCATTAGGTTTACGGTTTTCTTCCGAAACGTTATGAAGTTTGTTCCTGTACTCCCTCAGAGTCCATTTCTATCTTTGTTGATGATTTTAGCCTGTTGCCCGAGTGAATTAGGATCAGTTATGTTTATCTCCAAATCCTAGTCGGTTACAAATTAGCATTGGGGATGTATGTGGCAAGGGAAGCTAGTTTGTATACTTCCGGGTAGAAATGAGTTTGCAATGATTTAAATCCAATGAATTTTTGCACAATTATTGTTTTTATTTCATATTTTATCTCATCAGCTGTAGTTTGGCTGGTACGTCGTATCCCCTAAAATGCAAACTCGTTATAATGTTACCGGTTAAGCTACCTTTTTAAATCTGTAACAAATTGCCCTACTGTAAATTGTCCAATGGTTTTCAGAAAGAAAAATCAGAAATGATTATTTAATTGTTCAAAGGTATCTCGTGGAAAAAATTGGAATTAATGTAAGGGTTGCAGTTAGACATTTCAATCGCAGCCGCATATATAAAGTAAAAATACATCTTCAGCTATTGGCAAATGTTGGTGAGTACCGCCTAATTTTTTCCAACTACAGCACTGCTCATCAGTAAAGTTTACATATATCTGTAGTAGAGCCCTGTGGTGGGGGAGGATTAATGAAATAAATGAACAAATGGCATCTTCAATTGGCTGAATATTTTTTGTCTTCTTACACACGAAGTAGTTAAAAGACAAATTCTCTCCAAAACACAATTCAAATCGTCGTTTGAGTGGTTTTCGATGTCATTTTGTGGGGTTAAGGTTCAGAAGATAAGAGTTGACACGCACAATGTAAGTCGGGACAAGCAGCGTCGGTAACAATCGTAGAAATCGATCAAGTGTGTGATTGTTTGAAACAGAGTGCATCGTAATAAAAATATGGAGTTAAGAAAAACTTATATCTAGTAAGTACATTTTAAAAAAAATCAACACCTGAAAGGCAATGAATGGAAAGAAGATTTGTATTTTTTTGAAAAAATTGTATTCGCTAATAGATTCTTCGTCTTAAATGATGTATCGACGACCAGTTTCGGAATGCGTTAGTGAGAGTGATCAGGAAAACCAGTATCAATGTTGCGCACGTGACGATATGCTCATCACCTTCAAGACATCACGACTGCCTCGAATCGGAACATCTTAATCACAACGACCTCACTTATGAGTGGAAGATACGCTTGGCAAACTAATGTTGTCTTGGTCGAATAAATTCAAATATTCATATCGGAAGAGGACCATTCACGTGCTCCACAGAAATTATCTTTCGCCTAGTTCGTCACTGTTGGCCTTGTAAAAATCCATTACATTTTTTTAAAAGTATTAATTAATTTTAAAACGAATTTCGCTTCTTTTGGAATCAAAGTTTTTAATATATCAACTTATTCGTGAATGCAAGAGATTATCTTAAAATTCAGTTTAGAAATGTATGCTGTTAGGAAAATTTGGCTTTTGGAGTGTAGTGCCTGGAGTGCAACCATAGGTTGATCATAGTTTGAGGTGATTTCGATTCTGCAATAATTTTCTTCATTACTGAGTTTTCGAATTTGTTTATAGTTGATGATTATTGAGATTTCTGGGTCAATTATTCATCCTAATGTTTTCCACTAGGTATAGAAACGACAAAATATCTGTGCGTATTTCAATATAAATCTTCATTCATGCCGAAATTCAGCAGTCAATTTTCAAGCAGTGAAGATGGCATAAAAAGTTTGAACTCATCTTTTAATATACTCGTCGATAGAATTTTTGTATGAGTGCATCAGTTCCTAGGAAATTAAATTCCTTTGGAAAGACAATTGCTGCTAGGAGAAAGCTTTTGATCAAGTGCCAGGGCTATGTATTACGCACTGACGTTTCTCGCTGACGACCTATCTTTGGTCTGAACAGAGGTTTTTATCGATTAATTATTTATTAATTTATTTGATATTTCTGGCTTACCTTTTTTTTCGAAATCAACCTGTCGTCAATTCCATTGTATTTTCTCGCGAATTTAAAGTTCATTTTCCGTTTCATTTTCATATTTCCCTTTTTTTATCTCACCATTAAATGATATATGCTTTCTGGACGCTCTCAACCTCACATCCTCACGCGGAGTTATCAGATGAAGCCGGAAACGATTTTCGTCCGCCAATTACGTCACTGTTGGTTCGTGAGCGTCAGGAACGCTGCCTTGGACGGCTCTTACTGTTTTCCTCCGCGTCCGTCATCCTAAGCCCCTATTTTGGCCGCTCTACGAAAGTTTTAGTTCCGCACCAAAGTCTCCGAGCCCTTATCACATCACTAATCCGTCTCACATTATGATGGATGCGAACTCGCACGCCGTTCGCTTGTGAAAATTGACGAAAATCAAGTCCAACCGAAAATTTCCCTTATCTAACATCGCACGCTTTATTCGCATATTTGCATGAATATGCCTAATTCCTGTTTTTATTGCGTCAGAGACTGGGAACTTAGTTATTAGGCTATGATCCTATTTCCTTTACATGGCTTTGGCCACGCATGGGTGCCTTTAAACATGCGTTTACGCCGCTGTTCTTAGCGATGGCCATCGCTGTGTCAGCCAAAGGGTGAGGGCAAAAGTTGTTTCCTTCCGTTATCCCATGTTCATAGGGGGCGAATTGACTAGTTGTGCATCTCGGTTGACCTCCGAGGACGTCGAAGGGGATATCTTGAAATCAGTAGAATTTAAAATTAACTTGTGTGAATCGTCGACCATAAATATATATTTATAGTTAACTACAAGAGTCAGAAAAATGTATACCTTACATATTATTGTGATAGTTTGTGGTTATTGCCAAACATTGATGTCATTTGTGCTTAAAAGAAGAGTTCCTTGACTTTTAGTAGCAGATCACGTAAGTGAATGGCTCAGCAAAATATTCGCACAGTAATGGCTATAAAAACTTTTAAACATCATATTTTTCATTTTAAGAGTAGGATGTCAGTTTTAAATTTGAAGGTAGCTAAAGCCTTTCCGAGATATGTATTAGCTCCAAATCTTACGATTGAAATAGCACTTTCCCGGTTTAATGCTGCATATAGCGTTATTTTTTGCTATTAATCTCGATGAGGATTCGCTGTTTATCTTATAGGTACCTAGAGTGAATAATTTTATGATTCCGTTGATGTTAAGTAATGTCATAAGTACATCAAGATAATTCTTACCCAGGGAATGAACGATTTTTCCTCTACGCATAACATTTCGGGCAATTTGGCCTCGTCGAGGCATTTCCATGTTCGAGGAATCTAAACTGTTCCAAGAAGCGGTCATCATACCTTTCAACCCTTCCTGTCTCACACGTGGAACCATACTTCCGGGCCTTCATCAGCATACCAATTTTCCCATTCCCCCTTAATTAATACCCGAACACGTAATGGAAACAGCCGCATCTCCGCTCGGAGAGATAAAGAGATTCGCAACGCCCCTAATCCCTAATCTGAGCGTCGGAGGGTAGGCAAAGGGGTCATATGAATTTATTACGCGAGCACTTTGTCACTGGGCGCTCGTAGTGAGTAATTACGGCGAGATTCCCACGATTAGAACGAGGGGAGGGGGAGAGAGTGTGGAAACCGCAGTCTCTCTCTTTCTCTCTCTCGGGAAATATAAACCGAGACATCGGCGGTGTATTTTAAGAAAGAGTGTGGTTTCCAGTTCCGCGCGGCCGCTGAGCTGGGAGCGCCCGCCCCGCCGCGCCGCGGGCTGTTGCCGCCAGGGACGCCGCTCTCGTGGGCCCAAGGGCTTCAACCGTTTAACGGCCTCGTGGGTCCCCTCCCCTCCCCTCTCCTCTCTTCCCCCTATCTCGCAGAGCGCAGGCGCGCTTTGGAGTGGTGGGGCGGATAATGCACCGTTGGGGTGCTTCTCTCACTCTCTTAGAGATTTGACGGTAAGAGCGGGTTTTTCGGGACCCCCGCGGTTTTGGGGTACCCACCCCTTTTCTCCCATTCTTGGGAGAGAGATCCCTGTACCGATTGTTTAGCTAGACATTCATGGGAGCGGAAATTGAGGAGTTTAATTTTATGAAAATGAAATTCGGACCCCCTTTTTTTGAACGCCCTCACGTGCTGTGTTTAGGGGGGCTTTTCGGATATTTCTTCGCTCCGGGTCCTTCAGTAATCATGGCAGTGCGGAAGGAGTCATTCGCGGGCCTGCGGGAGGGAGATTTATTTTTTTTCGCTCTGATCATTGTGCGAACAGTCGGAAGGATATCTCATCGCATCGAGGTGTGAGGGAATCGTACGCATTTCCAATTTGCAGACCTGAGTCGTGGATCGAAGAAGGGATTTTGTGATAATTTCTTTTTGCACCAGTATATCTGCGAACAGCCGTAAAGGGTATCCTATCATATGTAGTTACAACAAAGTCGTACCAATATTTGACTGAAATTCGGTTGTTCTTCATTATTTAACGCTTAATACCTAGGTTTATCTAGCCGAAAATCGTTTTATCCTGAAGAGTATCAAATTCATGACACAAATTGTTATTTAGAGATAGATTATTTTATTCTAATTGGGAAACGACTATTATCGGCTGTCGAAGTGATATTGCTGCCTAGAAAGGACGCCTTTGGAAAAAAATGGCTGTTCGAAAATTGGGGAAATGGGGGAAGTTAATATTTTTTTTAAAATTCCCGTTGTTTGTGGGATCATTTATAATGAAAAATATCTCAATTTAATTCCGTAAAATTTGTTTAGCACTGCAATTTAAAGTTAGGTGGAAGGTGAACCATGTGGAAATGGCGTGTTGAGATTGTCGATTTACGTGACGCCATTTCTGTCATCACTTCGGCCGGACAGATAGGAAATAGACCGTGTGGAGCCATAGCAACGATGAAATAAATGACATCGCGGGCAAAGGGAATGCTTTTCGCATGAAGTCGACCTTCTACTGTTTATTATACCAACGCTAATAGTTGAATTAATGTACTTATTGATTCTACTGATACGAATTAACTGAGTTGCCTTAATTTTGGTTACCTAATCTCAATATTTATACAATAATATTTTATATTATTTCATGAAAATTCCCCAATGGTGTTCATCCTTCAGTTTTCTTTCTCCCCATACATGCTTTGACAGCAGCCTTTCTTCAACCCTACGAGAGAGACGCTCTTTATTTAAGAATTATTCCGCCACCTTTCGAAGGCCGGTAGGGTATTCACGATACCGGGGTACGTATCCCACTCTGAAATGGAAGAATCTGGTGACACGCGTTGATTTTGCGTGATATTTCCTCGCCCAAAATCATACCAAATTCCAGATAGTCATTGTACACCATGAGTCACGCATAAATATTTTTAATGATATTAAATAGTACGATTTTTATAAATATTAGCATGCTAAGGAGGGAGTAAATCCAGTTAAAATTTAAAAATAAACTGTGGAAGAGGTAATGAACCAGTTAGTAAGATGATTATTATGCTTTTTCAACGATTATCATAAATCCATCTCAATATTTCAATCTAAAAATATAAAATGAAACCATACACGCAGAAATAAAAATGCTGACGTTTATGAAAACAGTTAAACGAAATGTCATTTACATATTTGGCGGCGTAGTGATATGATAATAATAGAGGTTGCTGTAAAGATCAAAATAATACATGTCAGAAAGTATAAGAACCGCTCCAGGAGCATTGGCATAGCTTGGAGGTATCCAAACGCCGCTCGCTAGAGTTGTGTCATTCAACTAACAATAAGAAGAGAGAGCTGGTATTTTTCAGTAATTTGTGAAATATCTTGGAGACGGATTGTGTCGCGGAAATCGTAATCACAACAAAGGGTGCAAACGGAGTATGAGATGGATCAGAAGTAACGGATAGTCTGTTGTTTGCTTCTTATGAGTGGATAAAGCCGTCGGAACACGCGCCGCATAAACTATCACAATAAAAACAGCAAGTCGAGATAATTTCGCATGAGATAAACTCTGGTTGGCCTTTCCTTGATAAGGGACCAATTACGGCTCAGTCTTTTACAGCGATAAGATACCATTGAGGAAATTATACAATCGGTGAAGCAGGTGCCTCATAAAAGAAGAACTTCGTAACGCGGTCAGCTAATGTAATCACACTCAATCTCTAGGCTGAGTATATGTAACTATTCGTGCACCAAATAACTGTTTGTGATTTAGCATTATTCCATGACCAAATAGTTTTAGAGCAGTCTTTTCTTAGAGTGTAGGTGTATTAGTACCCTAATTTATCGGGCATTCATGTATTTAATCACAGAAAATTACACTTAAGTCTACTTCCATAATATATGCCGCAAAAGTATTCCACTGGCTTAAAAATGTACACATATTGAGAGTTAGTGGACACGTCGTGTCTTGTGATCCCTGTTGTTCCGCTTGTTTGTGGACTTCAGTTATAACTTTTTTCATTTACACCCTGAGTGTCTGTGTATCGAAAATGTATCGGTACTACATACATTTTGAGAAATACGCACCATCCCGGCAATTACCCCTACGTTTTCTGTTTTTTCTTCAAAGGAGACTGTGGCAATGATGGACAAATGGTATTCATTCTCTGATACCCCGCGAATCGCAACGGTTGAGACATAAAAATCAATGGAAATTGTCGATAGAGATGTAAATCAAAGAGATACTCTCTCCTTAGGTTCTTTTTATATTTCTCAATTCATCACCAAGAACAACAATGGATATCAGCACTTAAATTTACAATTGAGGCTTGAGCGGAATTAGCGACGAAAAATTCTTAAACTTATATAAAGGGGCTACTTTACTGAAAGGACGAATCAATTAGTAAGCACGTTTAGCATTTATGCTTGATTTATTTAAAAGTTATATTTATTGAACGTCTCGAAGCTTCTTGAAGCTCGAAGAAAAATGTTCCAGCCGCAGTCCCCTCCATTGTTATTGTTGAGTTCCGCGCAGACTTGGCAACGCAGCATTCGTATACTTCGGCACGTTTTATTAATGTCCATATATAATTTATACCACATACATATAAAGTAATATCAGATCATAGAGAAATTACAAATAAATTAAAAAGTGTTTCTATGAGTTTTATTTCTTGTTTCGGGGTAAACTGTGGGACAAGATAATGTTTAAACATTTTCGTCTATTGAGGACAAAATTTTCGTTCAAAAACATTCAAAAGCCATTTTATTGATCTACATAAATGTTTACAACTTATTGTGGAAGATGAATGCTGTAGACGCAGTAGTTTTCCCTAGGTTGAGATACAAAGTTCATGAAGTTGACAAAACAGCCAATTTTACGGTGCGCGGAGTCACTTATTGCAGTGGTGTGTCTACATTTTTGATTTTTTCATAAAACAAAAAATACATTGGAATTAAGAATAAAATTGTCTTTAAAATAACGCATTATTCATTATTTTAGCATGCGTACAAGCCCAAATAAAATTTGCAAAGTACGGCGGCACATCATTTTGACGCCGACAATAGAGTGGTAATTAGTAGAGGACAGACGGGTAGCACCGTCTTCGGCACTTGGGAAATTTAAACATCGATGAGCCCGGAAAGAAAAATTTTGCACATGTCAAAATAAAGTATATAAGCATTTTTTTCATTACTCAACCATGACAGGTCACTGAGCTGCCCTTGAATGATTTATCTTGGTATCTAAATGGTCATAAATAGCGTGCCATTCCGTGTTAAGTATCGTTGTACCCTTTACACATTTTCTAGCCGTCGAAAGAGATGTTATTCCACTTTCCATGACTTTTAGAATCCAATTAACGTCATACGGATCATAAGGCAATCGCCATACTTGAGTTCCGGAAACAGAGCAGCACATATATCCCAGAGAAATCATCAAGTGGTCAGTGAACTCGTTTTCGTCTGTCAGAGCGATTCCACTCGAGAACGTTAATCGCTAATTGAGACTTAGTAATTACTTTCCTTTCATTACCGTAAGCATCGGTAATCATGTCATTGTATTGTGGAATGGTCGCCATTTGGAGTGCCTCAGCATCGTTTTCCTCGCTGACACGTTGCGTGGCCTCATCAAATGCCCAAAACCTCAATTTTAATGAACAAGTTTAGCGTCACGGTATTTAAGGTTCATTAAAACTATTCCTATTAGTTCATCAAAACAAATTGTCTTAATTGTTTTCAAGAGCCTAAGCAATTTGAATTCAGTGAGAGTTGTGATTAAGAGTGAGAAAGTTATAGTTAATCGCGAGTTTTAAAGCTTCCTTGAATAATTACATCGCTAAGCAGCAGACAAACAGAAAGCCTGGGCGAAAGAAATGTCTAATATCTTGAAGTGAATGGTGCTATTTGTGAAAATGTTAGCTTTTCATAAATTTCATATGTCGATTAAGCAGCCTATATCTTCTCCAGCCATTCTATTCTCCTTCTCATTCCTAGCTCTCTCCTCTATACTGCACGTATCGTCTAATGAAATCCATATACCAGCCCTAAACTGCTATGGTTTTACCAGAATTAAATAGAAAGATTATGTAAATCATCTATTGAATGTCGAGCTGTCATTACCTAAAAAAAGTATATGCTTAGATATAATTCATCGCCCACATGTAACTTAATACCCTGAGAGCCACCTCTGGAAAACACCATGAAGGTGATTCATGATTTTCTACGTTCTTGAAGGATTGTATTAAAGAATTGCACTCGGGCATATGGCCAGGCCTACAGATTCATTTTAATTAGAAAAATTCATTGAACATAGAGGTGGCTCTTAGTGCACCATGTAAGAGTAGATAAATTCAGAATATTATATTGAAATCAGGCTAGCGTAAACCAGCGATTTCACTGAAGCAACGACGCCTTCTCCTACGTACAGAGACGAAAGGTAAAGATACCAGCGACGCGACGTAGGGAAAGAGTGGAAAGTAAAGAGGTTGACACCTAGACTGAAAAATCAATTACGGATTAAAGAGAAAACCAATGTGTGACAGGCCGTAGTGATAGGTTAAGTATCCCTTAGTAGCTAAGTGTCCCATGTTAACCTACCAGTGGTGGAATACCTAAAGGAATAGTAAAATGGTAACTTTCATGACATCGATATTCTTAATCTTTTGTTGTAAACTCGGAAGGACAAGGATAGGTGACTGATGTCAGTCTTTCCGCTGACATTTTGAGGTAATTGCTCCCCAAATTCATTCCACTGTAGTTCCTCCGAGCAATTAGTCTCGGGTAGCCGGCAGTGGCACGGATCGTATGGTATACCGAGGAGGTGGGTATCCTGGAGGTAATGGAGAGGAAAGAGAAGGCATTCGGTGTAAGGGAGCCAATGAGCCTCCACCAATCGCACTTATCGTTTCTGTGAGAATTCATGTACATATTAACGCGCAAGCCACCTCTATAGTCGTGTGGAGATTTTATATTTTATATTATGGCCGTTTTACACGGGGCACGTACTTGCACAATCTGACGTGTGTACGAAGGCGCAGTCAAAATTGCGTCGTGCAAAGCGGTGAATTGCTTGAACACATGCGGGAATGCGTGGACGTGAGATGGCAAAATATCCCCTGTTCAAATTTCGTTCATGCATTCGCGCAATTCCACGCTATTTTAGAAATTAATGCAGCTCTAACCTGCGCAATTCCGTGCCCCGTGTAAAACAGCCTTTAGAGAGGCCAAATATGTATTAGGTGCGCAAGCCATATAGGTGTGAGGACACCAGCCGTTGACATGAAAATGGAGATCCTACTACGAAGTTCCGCCTACCATTTTTTAAGGTCTTTCATTTTTATGGGAAAAACTAATGCCTATACTTATCTGTTCGGAAAAACATCTCCCTTAATTTATCGTTTCTATCGGACCTGGAATTAATATTATGTTCCCTATTCTGCTCTTTTTTATGATCATACAATCTCGCTGCTTATTCAACGTGTGGCCGGACGAGTGCGAACTATTACCTCTCTTCCACTTCTTCGCCAGAAAATCTTCCCCCTACACGCTTGGTGAATCCTAACTTCTTCAGGGCTCTGTCAAATATTTTTCTTAAGTGCGTTCCCCACGATAGGTTCGGAACTCCCACATACTTCACTTCTGTCGCATTTATATTAAAACCACCTGCTATAAAGTTGTATTAGGGCGGTTTCCTAATTTTTTTATTGCCTAAATCGAAAGATTATTACTCCTGGAATACGTATTTCACGCTTTTAGATTATTAAATGACGACATCTATTTTTCGCGATTAAATGAAAAGTGAACACTTTCAAGCGCGCGAAAGCGCGACGGCTAAGTATGAATGCTGGGAAAAGCCCGTGTGACGTCTGGCTGTTGCTGTTTGAGGCCACCTAGGTGCGAGGCTATGAACGCCACTACGATGCAGGCTGCTTGCTGCCGATCATGGCGGTAGCGTAGAGTACCCTGCTCGCAGGTAGCGCTTGGCTTAAATAAAGGTTATTAATACCCTATCAAACAAAGGATACTTTCTGACTGTCGGCAATTTTAATAGGTGATTATTAAAAGATGTTTCCCTGAGCTCTGTGCCTCATGCATGCGTTGGTAATCTCAGACGATGTAAAACTCCTATCTACTCGTATAGCATCTAGGTCCCTGTGAAGTCACGTGGTGTGGCATCGCATGGGCGCCAATCTGGCCTTTTTCAAATGAGGTTAAAATCGACCATTGACGTACGTGTAAACTGGGATTTCTAAAACCAAACAATTTGTATATTATGAATACACTAATGGTGGGTAACGAATTACAATCAATGCCTTTCGTTTTCTTTGATGAAGGAGACTACCCTATTGTGGAAGGGCCTTTGCCGCCGCCTCGAGTTCCCGAAACAGTCCCTGCCCCCAAATGTCCTCTAGGCCCCTCCGATATCACCCGTTAAACGCGGTCGCCCTATCCGGGCCCTTGTCCTCAAGGATTTCCCCTCCCCCATTTTCCTTTGGCACCAGTCTCCCAGTCTGAGCCGTGTCAGCATCATCATTTCTGCGGAAGTCGGCAAAGTCGAGTCTCACGCACCGCAAGTGGCGCTAATGACGGACATTAAGCGTGGCGACGCCCGATTACGCCGAGTGGCTGAGTTCTCCGTCTCTTTCTTCGTGCGAATTTCAATTTGGCTCATTCCGTACTTAAGTAATTAAATGGGTACTGCTCTAACGGAATATTCTGCCGATTGGGGACGTGGTCGGAGCGAGGAGTGATGGATTGGTGGGATTTTATTTCTCCTTGGTGAATTACCTTTTGTGGGTGTTCATTATATACGAAGTTTCCGATACGCATTTTGAGTCGCCATATTATAAGTACCACCAAGGGGAAAACTATAAATTAATCAGTGCTTAAAATTCAGCAAATTTGTGCTAAAATAATTTTTAAAATATATTAAATTAGCGCTTTTTTCCATTAGTCCAAAAGAAAGGACTGCAATTTCTCCTGAAATTCTCTGTACATATTGTTTGGTTAACTTAATGTTGTTCATTGATGAATTTAATTAGGGTATTAATGTATTTTTAACTATAAACAAAATTGGTTAGATGATTTCAGCTAGGTACGTAAGAATTAAATTTGCAATACTTGCAAAAAAATCAGTTTTTCTTTATTCAGTATCATAAAAAAGTAAAGAATTCATGTACCTAAGTGATATATTAGTTGTAAAATTTCAAACATATCGCTTTTAAAATCTCGCAAGTTTTGATATGTTTCTTTTCATTATGGTTATGTTTCTTTTCATTATGGTTATATTACTACACGCAGAAGGTTTTAATGATCAGCGGCAGCGAAACAATGACCGATTGAAATAACTTCGGGTGTGGGAAGTCTTATTGAATTTTCCTCCAACTTCCCTTTTTTTTAAGTACTTGCATGAAGTTACACCAGCTGATTAAATGTGCGATTAATATTTAGATGGATACTCTATCAAATATTCTAAACTAAATGTCCTGATATCGAAATGAAATCCATGAAAATCGTGATAAATAATAGTGAGTAAAATTACGGCGAAGGCAATGTCGGTCATGCCCTCTACTTTTACTGGTGGTTCTTTCGCATTTACATGTTTTTGGTGACTCTGCTTCGCCACCAAGACGGCAATTGTAACTTTATCACCTCAAACCAACATACGCGGACGCCGCACCCGAAAATGCAGAGAAAAAACGAAGAGCAAATTTGCCGGCCTCGGTGGCGGCGGAGTTAAGTCCTTCCACACAAGTGGTCGAGGGTTCGAGTTCCGCCTGGGAACTATGCCCTTATCCCTGGCATGAATGTTCGTGTGCGTTTGATTTTTCAGTTGAAAATCTGGATATGTAAGGACAATGCTCTTTTCTGTGGTACAGGAATGCATAAAATTAAATTGATAAATATTAATGTAATTTTCTCCGTAAAGCCTGTTGCTCTCCATTTCCGCGCCATGGTTATTATTTAAAAATTTATTTATTATTTTATAATGTTACCTATTTTCGTAAAGTAGTTCCAATTTCCGTCACTGTAATTCATTCGATTGAGTTTCCGACTGATTCCCAAAGAATCGATTGAAATCATTTAAGACACTCGAGGGTGTCCAGCTTTAATTTCGAAGTGATCTCGGCGTGCAAACAAAAGGCAATCGGCCATTTCCGAGAGGGAGTTCCGTGCGTCCCGCGACCTTGGCGGAAGATACGCCGTGTGCTCCCTCCTAAGAGTTAATTGTCCGTCGGCACTCCGTCAGACAAATCGCCCAATTACAGGCACGCGTCGCTAATGGGATCGGAAGGTGTCGAAACGGGCGCTCTCGACGGAGCGAGCGGCACGCGAAGCGGACTGGACGACCAAGTTCACTGGGAACGCCGCGTGGAGTGGAGTGTCGCATGCCATTAGGAGAAGGGTGGTCTATGAGAGGGAGCCTTCAACCTTGGACTCCGGAAGTGTCGCTTTCATTTTCAAGTGCTCGTAGGCAGCCAACTTCGATTGAACGTTCTCATCAACATATTATTAGCTATTTATTCATGATTAAAACGACCCTCACAAAAAGAATATGAAAGTTATCTGTCAGAGACAAGTTTGAATTAAGATATCGGATGCTTAGGTGTTGATTCTCATATCAAGGCTGTGGACAAATGTTCATTTATTAGTAAAACAGCTATGCGAAGCGACCTAGGTGTTTGTTATGAATTTTGGCAGAGATTTGAGTTCTTTGCGTGACAAGAATATTGTCGTCATAACTTTTAAGAGTCAATTGGTTGTTGAGGTCATTTGGGAGTGCAGGTAACAGTTCCATTTATCCAGCGTCCATATAGTATATTGACGTTTTATGGCGGACTGCCATGAAGCAATGTATCCATCTGCTCCCTTTGCATGCATAAGTATGCAGATTGCAGTGTGACCCAAATGAAAAAGCGTGAATCATTTCAAGTTTCACCGAAATAAAAGTGACTTTTCGTAAATAATGTTATTTTAAATTACGATTTGTTTTAAGGAGACCCTTTGCGTCAGCATCTTGTTTTTGAAGTCATAAACACAATCGAGATAACTGCAATAAACCCAACGTCACTTAAACAATGGATTTGAATATGATGATCATGGAAGAAGTATTTCAGGAGAACCCCTGTGACTATTTAATTAGATTTCTCAAAGTCTTATTTCGGCCATTTAAGACATTAGATACATAGCTATTTAGGATTTAATTCGTATTATATTCGTTGTTTTTCTCATGTTTATAACAGTTAGTATAATTAAATATCTACGAAATTAAATCCTAATTACATCATAATGGGTACGTATTTGAGTTCCCTTCGAGATCTCGAACTTCCGATTATTTCACTAAGGTAATTAACTTCCTTTAATGCTACATTATTGCTTCCCCATTGCATAACATTATTGTATGTTTGTTCCTTGAAGGCAATAACTTTTTCACATCGATAAAGATAAAAACTATGCATAGTCAGGTGCCACGCAATCAGTTTGTCTACGTCATCATTACTGGTCAACAAACCTAACATTGGTTTGACGCATCTCTCCCCTCAATTCTCCTGTTAGCTTAACTTTTACACTCTAGCAAGGTGAAATTATGGGTCCTTTGAGAACCAAGAAAATGATTATTACTCCCAACCTTAGGAGTAAGGATAAAAAAAATCGGATGTGTAGTTTGCACCCTCTTCGGTAAACTCATTTACTCATCATACGTATCACGTGACGTGAAAAATTTAATCGCCAATGAGACCGAGGTATGTGGGAACCCTAGGAATGACGTCACGCGCCCTCTACGCCGTTTTACTCGGTCCTCGTAATTGCACAAGCTGACGCGTGTACGAAAGCGGAGTCAAAATTGTGTCCATTAAAACTGTGAATTGATGGAACGCATGTGAGAATGCATGGACATGAGATGGCAAAATAGCCCCTGCTCTACTGTCGTTCGTGGACTCGCACAATTCCACGCCACAATGAGGAAATAATGCATTTCTAGCCTGCGCAATCACGTGCCCCGTGTAAAAAGGCTTATACACTGAGGTACGAAAAAGCGGCGCATTTGAACGCGTGTTTTATTAAGAGAAGGAGTGGCAACCTTCCACCAGAGGGGCAAGAGTTTGGATGACGCGTGAAACTCTGCCCACCGAAGGAGTTGTTGTGGACTCGAGGAGAACTCTGGGCGCGAACAAGCGTATACAATCTCGGACAGCTTCAGGGGATGGTTCGTAGGAAGGAGGAAGTGGGAGCACCCTGCAGGTTGTCGTGTAAGAACGCCTTTTCCGATTCTCACTTCCGGCGAACCGCCACCGAGGCGCTGCTGATAAGCGAGGGAAGGAGGGGGGGGGGTGCTATTGAGCGGTGGAAGGGGTTTAAGGGAATGGAGGGGGGTTTGTTTATGTGAGGCGAGGTTGGAAAGGCACGCCACGTCCAGCGACTCGCGTAGCTACGGCCGAATTCCTAAATAGGTTATTTCGGCATATCAGACGTGTTTCATTTTCGCTAGTTTTCGGAATTTGCGTCACGTTTTGACATGCAATCCGTTCAGTAATAACATTCTTATGAAGACCACACTATGCCGCTATAATTATGATGCACGTGCATGAAAAACTAGTACATTTTTGAAAAAAAAAACAGAGGCTTATTTAGCTGCTCAATATTATGCATCGGCGGCAGATAAAATGTTGGAAAGGTGGAGAGCTTTAGAAAGACGCTTTTGATGGAATGTAGAAAGATTATACGCGGCTTTTGAACTGTCGCGTCGCCGCGAAGCGTCGAAATAATTACGGCTGATAACGATTTGATGGGGTTTATATTATCATTATTTGGTTCTAATCACTAAAGGAGAATGCAGAAAAATTTCATTTTTTATTGGAATCCCTTGGATCCGCTGACCGCAACTTGTATGGATAGAGTTTCTAATAGGTATCGATTTTCTCGGTGAGTATAAATAGCATATTTACTATTTATTTCCTAATATAAATTTTGTATTATTAACTGCTAAGCATTTAGCCCATCAATGGGCCCGGGAATTCCTCGAACGCTTCGCATAGTTGTTTTTGGGCGCTGGGATAGTTTAAACAACTAAAGGCGAACGAGAAATTCGTTCAGGAGGATATTCCCCGAAGAATGCACGGAAACGGCTAATTTATGCAAATAAAATTCTCGACGTGAGTCACGCTTGAATTTATCAATGGAAGTTTCAACGATCATTTCCCCAAATTGTATATGAAGGCATGTTTGACCACACATTTCCTTTACGCGAACACCACCTCAGATCACATGCTGTGGCAATGGCTGCGGATCATTTTCTCACAAATAAGTCACAAAACTCCCCCACGTTTCTTACCACAACGAAAGAGTAAACTCCTCTCTTGTTCGTTCTAAGATGCCCACCAAGTCCAAGGCAGACGCGCAGGTGTTCCCAGCATTCGTATTATCTCCTATGTTATGATCATTTCACAGGTCCCATTCGTGTTCGACGCGACTTTTCCGCAAAAGTGTCGCGAGAAGCTCATTATTTAAGGACAGTCAAGGTGCTAGGGAGGGAGTATGGAGGAGGGGAGGGGGACAGCGGTTCCTTTTCACGAGAAAGTGCGCGGTCGGAGCAAAGGAGAGGGCGTGCGCTAGCCTGTCTCAAGTGACCGCTCGCATGTATATATTCCTCTCCCCTCCTCGTCCGACCTCGCACCCGGCACTGCCGACCGCCGCTGCCGCCGGCCGGAGCCAGCCCCCTCGGCCCTCCGGCGGCTCTCAGGTGGGCGTGGCAAGGTCTTCCATCTCGGTGCTAATGTCACGGGCCCCGTCGGGGGGCGTGCACGACGATGCTGGAAGAGAAGGGACTTGTTGAGCGCGACCGCATGTTGGGAAGAGGGAGAAAGAAGGCCCTGACGTGAATTTGAGAATGTGGGATGTTTACATTGGGCGCTGGCTCTTTGAACGTGCCCCGTCCCGAGAGTAAATTACACAGATGGGCAGGAGGGTGGCAAAGATGATATAGTTTACACTGTCACGAGTTGCAAGTTTTTTGCGGATCAGCTGACCAATGCTCCTCCTATATTTCGTCCTAATGTTACCACAGGCTCGAAGAATGTTCGTAAACATAGATATGACTCCAGATATTGCTGGTGGATGTAATTTAGCAATTCACGGTATTAGATCAAGAAACCGTGCATTTAAATGTGCAATTAATACTTGCGTATCATTCGCCTCTTCCAAAAATTTGGATATGTTTATTATAGTCGACGATTATGTTAGGAAAAAACATTCATAAACGCAATTATAAAAGTTAAATTGGCATCCCCCTTTTTCTTAACTCGATCTCCGAACAGAATAGTAAATGTTACTTATCCCGCCACTTAATGTATTCTTAATATTATCATAACCATAGGGCTGCGAATTTCATGTAAGCCTCTCGGTACCTAAGTGAAAGATATTTAACCCTTAAGGTGCGGGAACGTTTTGATACGTTTTGCACGCTGACTGCGGCATTTACCCAAAAAATATTATTGCTACTTCGATATCTTGCACTTGGGCACTTTCCCTAACCATTAGAATCACTAAGGGGCTTAACTCTATAAAACCATCCCTCGTGACAGGGGATGCCTCCTGCATAGGGTGTCCTCTGCACTGACTTGCGGCTAAAATCGTGCACTCCCGCAGCCCAAGGGTTAAGTACAACAGAATTGTGATAAATAATAACTATTAAGTAATGATTTTCAAAACATATATTTAGGCATGTATCCTAATTTTTCAATTGTCTCCTTCATTTACCTTTCAATCATTTCATTTTTTTAATTTCACGTCACTTAATTCTGCATTATTAACTGCGAAGTATTTGGCACAAAATGTATTCAGACAGAAAATAATTTTTGACAGAAAATCATACCGATACTCAGTTGTTTTGTTTGTAAATAGAACAAACAAGAAAGTTTTATGACGGATGGCGCATCCCGGAATAAGGTTTCCCTTAGCAAAAAACTGGGCATCCTCATCACGGCGGCAACCGAAGAGGGACTTCCTCGTCCAACACAGACCCCAGGGGGGGAGGGGGGGATCCGCACATGCGAGACATCTCCCACCGCGCGCCTGCCCCCTTCCCCGGACCCCGTAACTCGAGACGGTACTCGCCCGCCCATACTAGGGCGGCGGTACACTCACTGACTGACGGAGTAGGAGTGCCCTCGCCCAAGGGGACTACACAAGAGAGGTTGCCGCTACGGTCGCTTTATAATCGGCTTTCACAAATGTCCACACGACAAGAGATGAGTGCACAGCCCACGGATATAACAAAAGAGGATCCACAAGTCTGCCTCTAAATGTGTCGTCAACCACCGCGCATGTAAAGAGGTTTACTAAAGCCGCCACTCGCGTCGCTGACGGACAACTTGATCCGAGTTTCACGAGGAAATAAGGTATAATTAGGGGTGTTCACCGAAATGTATATATACGATGATGTGATCGATAAAATTCATAATGTATCCTGGATATTCCTCGTAATTGCAAACATTATACTGCAAAATATTGGAAAAAAGTGGATCGAATTGCACTCATCACCGTGCTGTGGATATTTTTGAAAACTGATTAAAATGCGATCGAAGTGACAACAGAAATCAGCCTTCTTTAGGATGGAATTTGGCTTGCTCTTGGTAGTCCCCGTGGCAAAGCCATTCGCGGATCCAGAGAGAGGCTGATGGCCCTTGTGGATTCCCCAGGGGATAGCTCTCACCTGGAGTATCCAATTTTCTCTAGATAAAATGGTTATTTGTGTAAATATTTATTTTAAAAACTTAATTCTTTAGAAAATTAGTAATGAGGCAACCTTAAACTGTTGTTACAAGCTTCGATTCCATCAAAATGTCCGTCACATCCCAGACCCTCGTTATTGCTTGGAGGTTATCATAGAGCGATCCATTTTTTCCCAATATTATGCAGTACAGTATTCGCGATTGCGAGGAATAACTTTGAAAAGTTTTAAATTGAGATATGAAGAGTATAAATTTTTGGTTAACAGCCCTGATTGTAGCTTATTTCTTTGTTAATATTTGTAATTTCTGTTGTGTTCTCACATATTGAAATAAATACTTTCAATTTTCCACGAATCTAAAATATATACGACCTTGGATTCAACATAATAGAAATACAAAGTACAAATTTTGTATCTTGGATGTGATGTAGTAAAATTGTAAACTAAGTCGTAATAAATTTTATAATCGTGGAAAATTGAAAGTTATTATTTCAATATGGAAAAATTCCACTCCTTCAAACTTTTGCTTTCGGATTAGTATGATTTTTCACATGGTACGTCTTTAAAGCTGATGCTTTGTCACCGTTGGTTGGCGGCCAAATAATTTTATTCATGTATCCACTCAGTTACATTACTTCCATATGTGATGTTTTATTTAGACGGTACATCCTTTTAAAAATGAAGTGTTAATATATCTCAGTTGAAGTCTTGTTATTCATTTACACCTATAGCCTGTGTCTTCCAACGGGAACATAAGTTCGCGTCGAAAAAAAAGAAAAATATAAGCAGAAACTCGGATCGCTTTGCCGGTCAGCGACGCCTGTGGCGACTTTTGTAATCCCATTCAAATGCGCGTTGGGTGACAGCACTCGTGGAGAGGGGGACTTAAGGATCCTCCCATGTGCCCTCGCCAAGGAAGTGTGCACGACCTTCTGTGTTCTACTTCGTGGAACGCCGTGGGCGTGCTCGGGGCGCGTTTCGTGCGTTCCTCGGATTTGCTTCATTGGGTTCCGGCCGAAAAAAACCACGTGCACGCCAATGTGTGCCGTAATAATGATCGATTCTTCGAAACTTCTTTTTCTCGACCGCTTTTCTGACGCACCCCTCCCCTTCTCGACCGGTCGTATTTCGTCTTTTTGCTTTCTGTCATATGCTACTCCATGACTTTTTTTCATTAAGTTCCAACCATTAAACAAAAACACAAAAATGGCATTTCTGGCGAGCTGGAGGAAAACAGTCAATTTTCAAATGTCTATATAATTTGGAAAATAGTGAGACTAACTTGTTGAAAATTTTATTTACGAGCGAAATCATATTATTGTCACTATTTTTTGAGGAAAAAGTTTGAAACTGAATGAGAAACGCAGTAAAAATTTCAAAGTTGTTAAAAAAATCACAAAACTGTGTTGAACTGTTTGACAGGTCTTTATGCAGCCATGAAAAGTACTACAAGAACAAATTTTAGCGGGGTGTGCAGCACTTTTAAATGATAGTAGGTGGGCTCATTTAATACTTTACATTCCTTCATTAACGACCAGAAATAAGTACTTAAAACGTTCAATTTTACATTGTTATTTGCGAGAATCTTGCTTGGGTTTCATCAGGATTTCTTCACGCAGATGCGAGTGTGAGTTGTAAGCCGTGCGTAGTTCACTTTGTCCATTCTCTGGGGGCATTTAGAGGAATTTAATGGCCATTGCGTGATCTTTATATTGATTGATTTGAATTTCCCCTCTCAATCTCCCCTGCTGTGGTGGAAATTTTACAAAATTTTCCTTTGCTTTAAATTATGAAAAATCAATTGCCTCTTGTTTTCTTGGATATTCACTATTATTTATACCACTACTTTTTTTACATAACGCAACCCTGGTTTCGATGGGTTATCATCATCTTCAGGCGTAAATTATGATGTATTTATCTTATTTTGTTACGACGTTACCTAACGGAGGAAGAGATGAATTTAAAAATGGACGCCAGAATAGGGGAAAAGAACGGGTAAAGATATTCGTGTATCAGAGTGCTGTCCTGGCTTTCAATAATTTTTAAAATTGCCAAATGCTCTCAATAAAAATACCAAAAGAGTCGAGTGCTCACGGCGATCGTTGCATAATTTTAAAATATTCATTTTATAAATTTCAGAAATTACCATTAATTAGTTACCATTAATTATTTACCATTAATTTTGATTGAATTTTTTTCAATCAAAATTAATGGTAACTAGGTGTGGCAATACCTTAGTAACTCAACATCAATAAATATGTATACAAAGTTAAGAGGTATGTCAAAATTCTTTGTGTATTCTATTCTGTTCTTATATATATATGTGTATACTTTAAATTATATTAATGTATCAAAAAACGTGATCGTAACATTTTTATGTAAAAATATTGTATATCGTTGTTATCTTTGTATTTTATATTGTTCATGTTTTCACTTTCATAGCCCTGAGGATGATTTTACATAAATCGAAACGTTGGCTATAACTTGGTTTCATTAGACCTAAACTCCAAGAAACATCATAAAAACTTAAATAGAATCAATTTTTTTCATGTATTTCAGGCCTAGCGATGTTTTTTAAGCTTGAACGAGTTCATATTCTACATCTTTATGGACACCTTTTTTGAGATTAGAACTTCTGCGAATGCATGAACCAAATTAAAACCGGATACTTTTTTCGATCATTCATTCCACTTGTTAGCTTATCACACTTGTAGTTTTCGCGTTCATTCTCGCTGTCTCATTTTCGTGTTTATATATCGTTTGAGCGAACCTGAGTACGCAATACAATAGTTAGCATTTAATGCTTCGAGAATTCAATATTTATTTAGAGGTAGTTATGTAAACCAATAGTACTATTTGGCAGCAATTATTTTTCTTCCTCGTTTCCCATTCTTTTCACTAATCAGATAATATATCCTATCAATTAATTTATTAGCGTTATTTTTTTCAAATTTTGGTGCACGAACTGCATATATATGGGCATGGCTTACATCAAGGGGAGAATCGATACGTCTCATGTTTTGGAAGAAACTTATTTTGTACCCTTTACAGTTTTTTCACTGAAATAACTAGGTGTTGTTTTTTCTCAAATTTCGAAACCACCAGCAGCTGCATTGATAAAGAAACTCGAGTCTCGGTAAGGTTGACTCAATGGTTTTTATGTACCTTTTTATTTCAGCACGAAGATTTTCAAGTCGATTTTTGCGAAAATCCTCATGTTTCATTTGATATTCTCTTGTTAATTGTATCCGACATGCCCGTACTACGTCTGTCGGTATTGGCGTACCTAAAGGGTCTCCCTAATCCCACTATTAAAGAATGGTTATCCATCTGAAAAGAGTTCTCTTTGATATTAAAAAAAATAATTCTCTAATTAAAGTGGAAACCCATGTCCCTGTGTCAAATTCAGCTCTGGCGTTTGAAATAAAGTCTCCCTGCAATGCGAGGGAGAAAGCCTACGGAAGTAATTCGGTGGATAGTAATGGCCGCTTGCGGTCGAATAAATGAAACGTACTCTATTTTCTTATTTTGTTAAATTTCTGATTGAGTTTCATGCTTTTAAATTCCAAAAAGGCTGCGATATATGCAGGAATGACGTCAAACAGAAAAAATATATATCGATGGACATTTATTTTTATGAAAATTCCTTCAAGTTAATAAGTTATTAATAAAATGTTTCATTTCGATATCCTTAGTAAATATTCGAGCTCAACAATTCCTGCGTATTTATTCGATGAAATTCGGGCCGCAGGGATCTATAATTGAAGGATAAGTTATAAGATTAAAAATAAATACCATTTACTCCTTGCCGGCGTTTTGGTGTGCAAATTACACCATCTTCACGATCAGCATGTCAATTCACAAAATTATGGATAAGTAACATAAAGGAATATCAACGTTTTTACCTTATAAATCGTTACCTACAGGTAACATAAAGGAATATCAACGTTTTTACCTTATAAATCGTTACCTACAGGTCATAGCAAATTACAATTAAGAATTACCTTAGATTAGCTAGGGTTTTATCTCAGATTTTTTTCGGGAGTAATTTAGGCATTCAGTGGGAAATGAAGCCCTCATGTGTGTAGACGCAAGTATGCAGCCGATACCAGCAGACTTTGTATGGGAATTTTGGTTACAATTAACAAGAGAATGTACATGAAATACGAGGATTTTCGCAAAATTCGGGATTAATTTGTTCGGGCTGAAATAACAAGGCACACACAATCCGTTGAGTCAATATGTAGCCATCATTGCACTTGCAAGCACAGACTGCTCTACTGTGGGGAGTGGTTAGGAGGGAGGGGGTTTTGAGTTTGCTATATCCCTCTCGCTGTCCCCCTCCCTCTCCCTGCTTCTTGAGTAGTGGAAGGGGGATTTGGCGGCATCGGAGTGGTTTGAAGTGCGGCGCCTCTCGGAGATGGCGCCGGGGGCGTTCGAAGCGCCGCCACCGGCGCCCGACGAAAACTCGTTCAAAAGGGACGGATGCGGTCCGCGGAAAGGGGTTGTGCGGAGAGCGAGGGAGCGGGAGGGAGGGTGGGGGTAGTGGCAGGAGGTGAAGGGGTGAAGTTGCGTGGGGAGTGCTCCCAGCGTCGGCGGCGGCGGGCAGATTAACGGCGCGAACAGACTCGCTTTTGTTTTCCTCGAGGGCGAATGTCAGTTTGCTTGTTTTCCGTGAGTTGGGTACTCTTTCCTTCTTTTTTTTTGTGCGCTCAATCAAATTCGCGTTCGAGTGAACGTCGTCCACACTGTCAGTCACTCACTCTAGAGTAAGGGTCGCTCGCTCTCTTTTCCCTCTGGCGTCCCTAGCTGGGCGTAAACACGATGACTCTCGCGATTAATGTTGTCCGGTGAGACTTGGAGTTCTCATTTCGTACGCATTACATGATTCAAGAAAAAAAAACGAAATTTATTTTTGATAACACTAATTTCAGTAGTCATTGCTTGATGAAGCCGGCAGCGAGGTCGGCAATAGGTCTAATAAAGTAATTAAGTACAGCGAAACGAAAAAAATATGGAGGTGTATAAAAAGCTTTGAAAAATAAAAAAAACTGAAATGAATATAATCCATGCATGCTTGTAGAATTTTATTCCCCGAGATCAGCCTCCACCTAATGACATCTGAAAAATAAGCGGAATAATATTTGCCGTGTGATAACACAGGAAGACTTTAGTGTGTTAACTCTTTATCTGGATTCCCACCGGGTTAATTTATTCATAGTAGCCTACGTTTCAAGCTCCGACTCGTCCTGAGGATGAGCCCCCAGTCAGAGCCTGAAACGTTGACTATTATGGATAAATGAACCCGGTGGGAATCCCGAAAAGATTTTATCTACATTATTCGCCGGGAAGGCAACAAATCATATTTCACAGGAAGACTTTAGCTGAATAAAAATGTTGACGGTAAAAATTTAACTGGTCCAGTAACTGAACAACAAACTCTTGATTTTAGAGCGGTTCTTGCGTTCAATTTTTTTCCGTAGATATCTCTAGATTTTTCTGGTCAAAGATATTTAATTGCATTGGCTTAAAGTTTTGTTCACCTGGAGTGACCACGAGCAGAGAGGGATAGGAGAAAGGGTCGGAATGCTATAGGGCGGAATAGGTACGCCGTTAAAGTTTTTGGGTTGAGGATTTTTGTAAATGTTCGGAAGGTAACGGAAAAATATTTATAATCCGGTGAAACGAGCTATTATTATTACTAGTATCCACAAGTACTGGTCAGGAGACATGGAGAACATTAACCGGCGGAAAACCCGAGAAACTTTTCTCCACCTGATACGCTGGGAAAACCATTAGTAGTACTTTCTATTGGCTAGTTTAAGGCTGAATCGCACGATCATTTTTTTCGTCCTTTCCGAGTGATAGCTAATGTGATCACTAGACTGATGGCAGAAAAATGACCGTTTCACGCGATCATTTTCAACGATGGCTTCAGGAATGTGAATTTTATCCCTTATTCCATCACTCGTCACCTCCCATCTGCCGTCGCCAAAACCATCACTGGAACCATCTTTCAGCCAATTTGAACGCACAGCCGGTAACAACGGCTGTGGTGCCTAATTTGGCGGGACTCGAACCCTTGACCTAAGGTTCTTTCAGGCGAAGACTTCATGCCACTGCAACCGAAGCCGGCAGAATAAAGAGGTTCCACCGTAAGTTTTCCTGGACATCACACAATTACTTATACCACTTATTTTTTACAGAGCGCGACCCGGGTTTCAATTGATTATCATCATCTTCAGGCGCAAATTATGATATGTTTTAATAATAATAATAATTGTGTGATATCCAGGAAAACTTATAATGGAATGCCACAAAGTAAATCAAGAGTTAGTTAATTTTTTTAGGTTCCACCGTGATTCTTTTGCCAGTTTAGGTGGCCTGCCAAACCGAGAGTCGTGGGTTCGAGCCTCGCCTGCAGTTGCGTAACCATGCGGGGATGAGGGGATGTATCCCACTCTCCAAAGCCTCATAAAAATCAAAAAATTATCCAAAAATCTTGTCTGGATTTGATGTGTAGTAACTGCATCTGCTTAAAATTAAATTTTAAGTGCCGAAATGATGTAAAAAGCATTTTCAGGCACTTTTCAAAAATTTTCCTGAACTCCCCGTTTCCCGGGGGGGTATCCCCCACTAACCCTCTCTAATCCCCCCCCAAAGCCCCCTCATTCCCCCCTAAAACATATTCCTAGTTACGCCACTGCTCGCCTGGATTGGTGGTAACAATATAATTCTTCTGTGGACTTCGTAACCTTTTGCACTGCTGCGAAATTTAGGCTACAGGTCAGGAAACTTGAGTTTTGAGATGTCGTGGGGTGATACGGCGAGGGCAGGGGAGACGGAAGTGCCTTTGGGGTGCGGGCAGTGATAGACGGGAGGGGGGAGAGGCACGGTTTTCGTTTATCTCCCTCGCTTCACGACGTACTCTCCCGAGGAAGTTGTGGTGTGGAAGTGCACGGATATCTGGGAGGCGGTGCTGTAGTTTGAGAGACAGACTCCTCGGTTGTCAACCAACCCTCTAAAGGGAGAGACGAGCTACGTGATCGTACGTAGCAGAGGCAGATGGTGAAAGTACCCACTTAATCTGAATTGCCCTTAAAAGAAGTTAAGGCTAATAAATCTGAGCGGAAATAAATATGACTATTATACTATTGGTATACCATGTTTATCGGTAGGAAAATAAATGCTAATACGTGGAGAAAAAGGAATAGGACGCGTTCCAATATTAACGAAAATAATAAAAATTTTACGCACGTCAATGAAAGAGAGAATAATTCACAAAGAATGAAATTTAAGTTACTTGCACGGCCAAGTTATGATTATAATGACAAGTATATTTGATGTTTGCAACAAGAATGGTTTCGGGAAAATGTTCGGGATAAGAGATAACATTTAGAATTTTTGTCTTCGCTAAAGAAGTAAGAGAATGGGATGAATCATTTTATGGTAGTAATTGATAAATCATTGTTGTTCTTTGTATACCATATAGAGTGTTTCAAAAATAATATACGTATAACGAAGTATTATTTTGTCCAAACTATGCATCGTTGCGTCTCTGTTGTTTCCAAGGTTGCTCGAAGAAAACTTCATTTTTCATGAAGACGGGGCACCCTCTCACTGGAGTCATTTATTGCGTGAATATCTGAATGAAACTACCGAACCGTTGTATCGGGTCGTCAAGGAGCTGGCCACTTAGCATCTCTCAGCTTGGCTCCACGGTCACTGGATTGGACACCCTCCTGAGTTCTCCCTGTGGGGTTTCGTTAAAGACAACGTTAATGTTGCACCACTCGTACAAGAGGTTGAAAGAGGTGAAGAAAGGATTCGTACTGCCAAAACATCAGTGACGAAGGACATGCTTGCCCGAGTATGGGAGGAATTTGATCGTGGATGTTATATTGTGCGTGTCGCTGTGTCGGCGGGTGGATGTATCGCCTTTTGCATCTTTAGTGTCGCTCATGGAGGATATATTGAGCATCTGTAATCTGAACTTGAGAGTTTCGTAAATAATTGTGAGAATTTTCATATTCGTATGCCTTAAAGTTTAATTAATATCTGCATTCGAAATACGTATGTTCTTTTTGAAACATCCTGTATTTACTTACGTAGGCATCTTATTTGAATGACTTCATTGCAAGAGATGATAATAATGATTAATATTTAATGACATAAAAGCAGAAGTACGTTCGTAAGGTAATATTTATCTGGGTATAGAAGTTATCCGCTTATGATTAGCTTGAGGAGACTTGATGCAATAAATACGAAAGAAATTTTAAAGGGATAGCATTTGGTATCGATAGAAATATGCGAGGGGAAAATTAAATCTAAACAACTCCAAATGAGAAGTGTTTAAGAAAGAGTCAATAGAATTGCTTTCACATACTTCAAAAGGAACGTTAATAACGAGGAGTGAGGGGTTCAGAAAACTGGAAGATGACTCGTCTTCCTGGATGGAAAAATATGCAAAATATGCCATGGATTAATAAAACCGTGGTGATATTTCATATCTTAAATCATATTTCATTTTAAACGGTTCCAGATAAAATTACAAAAATTTATCGATGTGTTTAGGGCGATTCGTCAATAACTTTCAGTGAGAATTTATTAGAACATTACTTAATTAAGCAGCTTTAACCGTGACTTGAAGTGTTTAATTTTACCGCACCAGATGAAATGGACGATTTTCGCTCGATATTTTTTTTTCCAAGAAATAACCTTTGACGGAGAGAGATTTTCAGTTTTGCAAATTCATTTAATTTTCTACCATACATCGATGCATTTAATTTTCACACTATTTTCTTTTGCATTTGCAATGTGCGATTTGCAATCCATTTAATTTTCACATAATTTTCTACGTGTGTATTCATGATTGGTGAGGGGCCAGTAACATTTCATAACTAATTTAGATCAGGTCATTGCCTGAAGATGGGATATGTTGCCTCTAGGTGCAGCGGGTGGAGGTATCGCCTCTTGCATCTCTCAGGAATTGTCCGTAGTGCCGATATATCAACTCACATAAAATATGTGTTTGAATTTTCATGAGACTGCAATTATAACATATACTTTTCACAAAACGCTAAATTTTTATTAAATATTGTCACCAAGTTCAACGTGAGTTATTGAAAAAATCCGACATCCGATATGTTGCTAAACAGCTGCACAATTTTTTAAAGGTGCTACATTTTTTTTAATTGCATATCCTAGCATTTTTCCCCTGTACCTTAGGAACTAGGTAAGCACTAAAAGACAAACTGAGACTGAGACAAACGAGACTGAGTTAGTAGAAACTCTGAATATTTGGTTCTCACTTTCGAAGTTACCACAATAATAATTGTCAAAAAAGTAAATTGTAAGAACTATCTAGTCCTAAATTCGCTTGTAATAATGACCACATTATTAGTATTTGCAACTCTGTTTGAGAGTAGCATGTGTTAGCATCGTCTATACGCACCTAATTTCCTTTATTCTTGCTTGATTATCACCAAGACGGAACGATTTGATGAATAAACGTTACGTCAAAGATTATCGGTATTTGCACACCCTTTGATATCGCTCAGCAAACTCCAAGTCAAAGAAATAAAGGAAGGACTTTGGCGGGTTATGCTGTGCTGTCTGTTTCTCTTGTGCGAGGATAGGGGGCGCGGTGGTGGGTGCTCTGGCGCCTCGCCATCGACCGACCCCGCGAAAAGGGGGGTGCCGAGGGGAGTGAAAGGGGGGCGATGATGCTGCGAGACGGCGGAGGGGGCGTGGCCTGCGGGCCGGGCGACCAATGGGGAGCCTCCCTTCCTTCCCCCCCTCCTTCGATTGAATCTGGCGGGAGGGAGGGTGGGTGAGCCGACCCCTTCCCTCCCCACACGCACGGTCCAGGCCAGCAGACACCCCCTCGCTCCGCCGTTAGCCCACAACCCCCATCTATCTCTGTTGCAATTGTTGTGTGTGCTGGAGGGACGCGGAGGAATGGGTGCTGAGGTAGCTGCTCTCTTTCTCTTTCCCTCTGTCCATTGTTCGCGCCAACGTTCGCTGGTTCGTCGGAAAGGTTTTCCAAACAGTGGTCGGGGGATTTATAAGGAACCTGAATCCCCTCTACTCCAGTTAGGCGGTGGGGAGGTGAAAAGGGTGCGGACTCGGAAGGGTTCAGGGTTTTTTCGGAAAGGGTTAAAAGACCACAAAGAGGGTTGGGTAGGATTTCAGTTTTTTTTATTATTATCCTGGTCATGCATCGGCATGTTTAGAGGACTCCGCTCTTAATTGGCCCAAACCTTTACGTTGATCCCCCTTCTTATCGCGTTTCTTTTTTACAATTTTCACCCTGCATTCCCTGCCCTTCCACACGTATGGTACAACCTGCAAACCGTCCTATTCCACCCTTGCGGGTGGCAATAAGAGAAAGACATATGCCTGTGTGGTTCCACCCCTTTTCTCGCTTTGAATGGAACCACGGAACGGTTCATTCGAAGGCAACACCATTGTTCCCAGTGCACGTATCTCTCTGCGCGCGTGAGCTGGTTGCATTTTCAGGATTCTCCCTCCCTCTCGCAGACTGTCGCACATGAATATCGGCACCCAACTCCACCTCCGTCTTCCTTTCGCGTTCTCTCCTGGCCTAGCCAATGACACGCCTCCACTCGGCTGAGCAGCGTGAGGGGCTGTGGCTAGGCATTCAATTGTCGAGCCGTCGTTGCCACTCGAGGCTTTGTTGATCCACCCGGTGAGCGAGAGCAGAACATGATAAATATGCGATTCCAGCGCTCTGCCGCCGGTCTATGTTACCAGTTGATCAATCCTTTGCTATACTCACCCCCAAGGATAACTCTAGAACATTGCATCTTTGGCTTGTCTAAATATTCATGCAAATTTCAGGGTATTTTAACGTACTTGGGTATTGTCTAATAAATAAAAGCACTTAAAATATTTTTAATTTTATTTATAAACGAAAATAAAACACATTATTACAAAATTGCCTGTGTCGTAGCCAAGGGCGTTTAGGCGCGCGTGCGGTGACATCTGTTCCGTGCGCCCTGGATTCGAGTCCCAGTGGATTCTTATTTTTGACGGCAAGGGGGGGTGGTTAAGTCTGGTAAAGTTGAGAGGGTCCTCCCTCAAATAAATTTAAAATTAGGCGAATGTTACGGCTTTCTGAGAGATATTTGATTCATCCTAACACTATTATGTAAGTATCATTAATGCAATTAAGTAAAATGGATTAAACTTTAAAAAAGTGGGGATTATATCCCCAAACCCCTCGCTGCGCCACTGTTAACAGCAGCCATATCAAAAACCTGGAAAAATACTGAAATAACCTTATAAGTATGTTGTTACAATCCTGGGAACGGTTTCCAGACATCAGTGTGCTATTGCGGTTCCTTCGCTTTAGGGTGGCTATTACAACCCATACCCTGCCTCACTTCGAAGCACCGCAAGCTCACGCACCTATATTTTTATCCGTAGCGGGTGGTTTTTCACGTAATCCTTAATCGGTTAATAATTAAATTTTTTTGTGAAAATATTCTTTTACGCTTAATAATAGTAAGTTTAACTTAAATTTTATTACATATTATTTTATACGTCCCAGTCCGACTGCATTTTTACCCTCTGATTTCTGGCTTTTCCATTCACCACAGCACCGTTGTCCACGTCCTTTTTCAGGTTAATTATCCTACAACTGCCCATCGTAGTTGTTTCGGTGATTGCCTTTTTTAACAATGTGGTCAAAATTCGTAAACATCCTCAAATGTTACGGAATTGTGCTTCGTTTTATAAAATCGACATACCGAAGTGTTTGGACGAAAGATGCAAGTGATCAGAAAGGAAGACCGTTGAAGACACTTAAAAAAAACGGTGAAGTCACGACGACCTGATTATTTCCACTCCCTGAAGGATGTAGAAGAATGTCCCGTCATACCGAATTGTGAACTCAACCATGTGTTCTTATCGCATTCTTTCCAATCCTATGAATTCATTTGTTTACACTATGTGAATGTTGATTAACCATTAAAGAGAGCAAGTGTCTCCCGAGACGAATTTCCCGTTTTGGAAAAATAATAAATTTATACTATTTACTCGTCTGCAAAACATATTATTTGTTTGAATAAAACCACACGTTGAGAATTAGTTTTATTCCTTAGTTATTTTTTCTGACCATCGGCAGCACCAATCATAGTCACATTTACGTAAGAGTTAAAGCTGATCTTAAGAGTTAACCATTGGTGTATTATCGAAGCGGCTGTATTATTTATCATAAAAACTCAAAAGTATCCATCTCCTTTCTTCTTTATAGAGACCTGCTCACTTTCCGCTCTCTTTATGTCAGTTTTTGGCATTTGGCAGCTGCAATAACTGTCCTTGTGCTGTGGTATCATTTCGTTTGGGAAAACTATGGAAAAGAATGAAGACCTGTCTGAATTGCTATTGTTAGCTTATAACAAGTTTCATCTAAAATGGAAAACTGCATACTTTTTGCCAATGAATGCGGAAAATTTCAGTCCACTCCGTATTGTATGACCTAGCACTGTCTAAGCGTGTAGCGTAGCAGGACCGGAATGGTTAAATTTAGATGTTCAAATTTTATTACTTCCGTCGACAATATAATCTGTAAAATCTCTGAATAAAAAAAACGAAATGAATCGAATGTCAATTTAATCGAAATCGAATCGGTTGCACGGAGCATTAATAGGTACAGTCTCATAAACTGCCTCAATGTGCACATTTTGGTTTGAAAAGTCTAGATTTTATGGAAGACGTTCGTTGGGAAAACTATTTGCGTGGAAAGAATAGGACAACGGTGAATCGCGTGTCGAGTTTGGAATGTGCAATGCCTCGCTGCGTGTCTTTTGACTATGATCACGAGTGTAACGTGGGGAGAAGGAGCTTTAGACCATAAAATTACGTGAGGAAACTTGCGTTTTATTTTTATTGCTAAGTAATTTCTCGTGTATTTGTGGCTTGGCTAAAATAATTCCCTCACTTTCTCCTGGAAATACATGCGACTTCTATTTTTCGAGGCATCATTGTTTGGGATTTATGTGTTGGCACTAGGGTCGCTATGGTGGAACTGTTTTATCATCTATTGATGTATTGCAATCAAACTTCCCCTTTCTTTTATGCAGCATCATTAAAGTGCTATATAGAAGTAGTAAATTGCCTTTCATTCAGCGGTAGATGTTATTGAGGTTGTTTCTGCGGAAAGTATGTAAGCTGTGAACCGAATATTTCACTCAGCCTCGTCTTTCCTCTACGCGAACTTGCTTTACCGATACGTCATGCTCTGCGAGATCATTTCTTGATTACCGCGTGAATGAAAAGTAACTATTTTTATTCCCATGTGCGACACATTGATCAAACTGTTAACTAACTATTTTCCAGTTTTGCCTCGCGTTTTTTCTGCGGCAAGCTTGACGTGTGTTAATCCTCGGTAGGCCACTTTTTCATGGAGAAATTATCTCGTAAGTACGTAAATTAGTTGGTCGTGGTCCGGATAGGATTTCTCATTTTTCAGATACAAATCGCAATCCAAGCTTTAAAAAAAGCACGTAGGTTACAACACGCAGCGTTACCCAGAAACAGTATTTTACAGTTTTCTGCAAGTTTGCGTGTGTCGCTATCGTGACATCGGACCTAATGATGTTTTTTAAAATCACCAAATTCATGTAATATTCTTGAAACATTCTAGTGTCTGCTCTTCGTATTGAATTATACGTCTAGTATCGTTAAAAAAATAGAATCAACTTTGTATTTTTAGGAATTTGCATTGTCATTCTTTAATTAATAAATACTTAGAGAGCAATACGTACATGTCTATGCGCACAGAAAATGCTGTAATCAGAGCTAGGGTTTGATGTCGCAAATAAAATATTGTTGTCATATATTCAGAACAATTCAATCATCTTACAAATAGAAATTAGATTCCTAATTATACTATTAGGACTATTAAAGCGATGTCCAGTATAACTCGATTGGTTAATAGAGGCACTATACGTTTATTGATTGATTGCAGCGCTAAAGTTGACTAAAACTGATGGAAAATTTCACAATGGAATGATTCTCTCTAACTCTATAGAATATCAAATTGATCTAATTTTTCCTTTTAGTATTAGAGCATGCCAAATGTGAAGGTGGAATTTTTAATCTGCATATCGGTTGTTAAAGATGTATCTCTGTTGTAATATTGGCTAATAGTTAAACTTGGTATTTCTTTTGAGTCAATTATTGCTCGTAGAAATTTATGAACGTTTTCTCTCGCTCTTTCGTTGCAGCAGCATCATCACCGTGGCAACAGAAACCCGGGGCCAGACGAAGAGGACGAAGAGTGCCGCCCCCACCACTTGGGGGCCCCGCAGGCCTTCCGCCCCCCATCGCCCTCCATACCCGCCCTCTCCCCCGCCTCCTCCTCCATGGGCGACTCCGACCTGGGGCCAGGCGGAGGCGGGGGCTGCCCCGCGGACTTCGGCGGGGGCGCCAACAGCGACCCGCCGAGCACGCCCCCATCGGACCAGGACGAGAGCGACTTGGCGGCATTCGACCGCCACCACGCCCACCCCTTCTCCCGCTTCGGCCCCCGCAACCCCTCCCCCTCCTCCGCCGCGCACCACTCCCCCTCCTCCTCCTCGCCCATGCACCATCCGAGGCACCACCACGTGTACCACCACGGAATAACCGCGCACCAGCAGCAGGGGGGGCCCTTCGACCACTGCCCCCAGGCCGACTCCGCCCCCCTCATGCCCCCGGCCTCCGCCTCCCTCCACTCCCCCGACGCCATCCACGGCGCCAAACAGCACCGCCAAGGAGGGTCCCCTGCCAATCACCACCATCACCACCACCACCATTATCGAGGAGCCTCCGCCGTGGGGGGACACCAAGGCGGTTCTCCGCTCCCTCCTGCCGCGCAGCCGCTCGCGAGGAGCGCGGGTGCCGTGGGGTGTTCTCCGACTCGGTGCACGCCGGAGGGCGGCTCGCCCGGGGCGAAGCGGGAGTCGTGGGGTAAGGAGGAGGACGCGGGGGCGTGCGCTGGATGCGGTCGCCGCATCCTGGACCGCTATTACCTGATGGCGGTGGAGCGGCGGTGGCACGCGGCGTGTCTGCAGTGCAGTCTGTGCTGGAGGACGCTCGAAGGAGACGTGACGTGCTACTCCAAGGACGGCCGCATCTACTGCAAGAGGGACTACTACATGTAAGTACAATCCATCTCGTAACCCCCACTCGAAGGCTATTCCGAGAATTTTTTTATTTCGCCGAAGTCGAAAAGATTTAAACAGTTAAGATATGCGGTTTTGTAAAGAATCGCGGGCATGGAAAAAAATCAGGACGTGTATAACTGCTTCTTGGATTTTGATAAAGTATCTGAATGGGTGGAGTGGGTATTGTTCATGAAGATTGCTCAGAAAATACGCGTAGATTTGAGGGATAGGCGACTCATTTGTAATATGCTTATGGCCCACACTGCATAAGTGAGGGAAGCGTACGGAGAAACTGGGTGGGAAAGCATTGGCTTAGGAGTGAGGCAAAGCTGTCACATTCGCCTTTGCTTTTTAACTTAGGCTGAGGAGATGTTAAGGGAGGCGCGGGATGAATTTGACTCTGGAGTTTAGGTGGGATATAGATGTTAAAAACAATGAGGTTCGCATACGATCAGGTGTTGAATAAACAGTTAGGAAGTGGGCTGTATGCTGTGATTGATGCGTTGGACAAGCGCTGAGAGAAGTATGGGATGAGGATTCATCATAAGAAGACCAAGGTTATGCGGTTTTGTAATGCCTCACGAACTAGAAATGTGAGGCACAAGATAAATGTAGGTGAGAAGAAAATTGAGCAGGTAGAAAAATTGGACAATTAGGACAAACATAAGAGGAAAACCGTTACAGCAGTGACGAAATTAAAAATAGATTTGTGTTAGGAAATGAGACATTCAAGAACAGGAAGGAATCGGAGGATTGTTATACAAGAGTTTAAAGAAAAGGCTTGTGAGCACTCTTTATCTGGAGTGCAACGTTTTACGGTGCGGAAACATGGACTCTTAGGAAGGAGGACGAGACAAGACTGGAGGCGTTTGAGGTATGGGAATGGAAAAGAATGGAAGAGGTGAAGTGGACGGGGAAAAGGAGGAGCGGCGAAGTATAGAATGCAAGAGATTACGGCTTACTGTGGATTGAAGGGAGGAGTCCATGATCTCCAGCCTGGGTCCCTCACGCCACTCATATAATGAAATGTAAAAAGTAAACTAGAAAATTTACGCTCTCGCAAGGTTTGGGCTTTTGGGCCAGAGCCTCCCCACCCCGTTTTTTTCAAAGACGGTGGCTACACGCGATACGTCTCTTTAGGATACCACTGGCCCCGGGGCATCTATCCTATGACACTCTATTTTTCGACATAGCTTCGTTTCATTATGTCTGCCTAAGACCAACGATGAATTTAACTTTCAGAATCATGCAGACGAAATACATGGTCGACATAATGAAATGTATGATTCCCCGTTGTGTTCGAATTGATGACAAAATATCAATGTGGGCAACCTGTATACCTCCCAAACACCCCCGGAAGCAAAATTCTGGCTACGTTTCTCCACCTAAGTTTAGTACGTTATCAGAACACTTTCACACGCCTTAGAAAAAAATATGAAGGGTAAACTAAGGAAAGAGCGCAAGAAAAGCATTTGTGGTCAATTCACCGCTGGCATCACAGTGGGTATGCGGTTTACCCCGGTCACTCTTTTGTTAATACGTGGCTAAATAATTAAATGAAATTGAAATGTCTCCTTGACGTTGAAATCTTGGTTGAGAATAAAATTCACTGAAAGACATCTATTATTTTTACCTTCCTGAGTCAAAGAGTTTCGGGTGTCTTGAGAACTGTCGGAAAATAGTCGAAACTTGTGACATTTGGGACCCATTTTCAGGATTCCGAATGAGCCGTTGAAAACAGGCTTAAAGTCATTCAATATTAAATTAGGGTGCTGGTTTTTCGCGAGAACTATGACTTTAAAAATTCCAGCGATTGGAATATTTTCCTTCGTTCGTTCCACTCCCGCTGGCTGCTTTTTGTCGAGGCCAAAAAACCGGCGTCAGTTGGTAAAGGTATGTACTGACTTGCTTGATAGTGTGAACCAAGTCTCGTTGATGGATGGGAGCACTAAAGTGCTCTGCAAATGATTTATTTCATCGTTAAAGTTATTTTTAGGCTATATTAATTTGTATCTGGGGGAGTGGGTGCCTATGATTGTACAGTTGTTTATTGTGCGGAAAATCCACAGAAAAAATAATCCCGGCATACTTAAATTAATCAAGAGACACCGCCTCTAATTGTAAGTGTTCAAAGTTCGGCCTTTGCTCTCCAGCTTTAGCGCTGTGCGCATGATTTGGACTGCTTGTGGCATCATATGCTCAGCAGTCCATACCACCTTGCCCGCTATAGTCCTCAAATTTCCACAGGGAAGAAAGACACCTCGGTAGCTTAACTGACTTAAATCAGTTGTTTATTGTCGGGATCCTTGATGTAAAGAACATTGCGAACTGTTTTCGGGGTTTGCGGAAATGAATAAAGGAAGTGACGAACTCCTACTATAATCATTGGCCATTCTCATTAAATTAATGTTGTGGATGAATATTTTCTTCCCCTAAAGTTAATAATCACACGAAATAAAACGGTACCGCTTTATGTGGAGGGATGAATCACGTCTCGGTCTCCTGAATTATCTTCTAGTGAATATCAAAGGGTCATCGCAGTGCGGATCGACAATTGATAATACCCAACGCAGGCTATGCAGGCTAATCCATAAAAAGACTAAGTCATTGAGATGTCCCCAGTCGGCCGAAGAAATACCTAAGCATTAGCAATAAATGATAATGCCCATTAGCTTCCGTATGAATTCTTAGGTCTTTACTCCGATCGTGACCGGTCGGGCAACGACTTTTCTAAGGCCCCAGTGATTGCACCGAAATAAAAAACAACGAAGGCACGGAAAAGTGCATTCGGCTTATGCTCCTCGCTTCATTTAAAGCCGCGCCGGTTATCTTTCACGAACTGGACGGCGGAAGGCGGCGGCAGCAGTCTTGGACCGAGCAAACAAAGGGCACACGCATGGGCGGCTGACTTCCCATATTCCGCTCCGTCTCAGGAAGATGGAGGTTCCTCACATCAACAACAACAATGCGGAGAGACGATAGAGGGATTTTCAAAGTCCCATAATCGCACGACGGCTGCGAGTGGAATGCGGCAATCAAAAGGCGCCGACAGACAGTCGAATGGGACTTCCCACACCCCTCCTACCCTCTCTCTCTCTCTCTCAATAATAAAAATGACGAGGTAGAACGGCCGAGTCACCTTCCTTTCAACATAACCGAACGAGCAGGGATGCTCCGCGCGCCCACAATGTGGAGTCACGGCGCAATTAATCACTCTCCATCACTTCCCCCCCCCCCTCTCTCTCCTCCCACAACATTCCCCCTCCTCCCCCTACCACTCCCCTCTCCTCCCACAACAGCACTCTCAATAAAGCACGAGATGCTTGGAAGTATCCCGATCGTCCACGTACGTTTGATGCATTGTCCGCACGTGGTGATTATATTGCAGTTCCTGGATGGCATCGCAACTCTGATATTGATGATGTTGCGAGCGAAGAATTTTAAAATAGTCTGCAGAGTGTTTTTGAATGAATGAGAACAGAGTAAATGGATGCTGGGTCAGGGCACTACCCTGTCGTATCTCATGAGAAAAGCTCATTTCAACAATGTAAGACGATAATGAACACGCTTGTTGAAATGTAAGGATAATTTTGAATGAAGACTATATTTTGCAATCTTAACATTTCCTCACCACGTATTACCGTATTCTTTAAATCTTCTGTGGAAAATCTGTACATTTATCTGATATTTCTCTTACGAAGCATCTTGTATTGCACCTGTGTTTCAATGAGCCATACAATCCAGCCGGAGACTATTGCGATCTTCCACGTATGCTTGGTGCATTGGCTGAACTCACTGATTACAGTGCAATTCTTGGATAAAATTGCAGTACGGATATTATCACTGTAAATAATGAATTTAACAAGTTTCGGAGGCTGTTAGTATGAATGAAATGGATGGACGTGGAGTCGTGATAATACCTACCTTACATTTCAAATGATGCGAGCTTGGTTCAACCGTACACGGCGGTAATGCAGTGGTTCACTCACATTTTCGGAATGTTTTTTTTTACTATTGAAATAAATGCTTGTTACATTACTTGAATGACAAATTGTGGAAAAGTGCACGTATATTTTTTCTTATCATGATAGACTTCCACTAAGAGACGCCTGAAGTTGTCCATCTGAAAAGCTACCCTTTTTCAGTCGTTTAGTCGTGTTTGCAACACGCGAAAACAAGTGTTGTAAAATTTAATGCAGGTAATCCATGAAATTTATTTGAGAATTCCTTTTCAACCCATTAAGCATTGCATCTATTTCACAATTTGCCACGCAATCAAGCCGTGGAACTTTATGATCATTCACGCGCGCTTGATGTATCGCCAAACCTCAGTGATTCCATTGCTTCACTCTCGGCGACTTAAATGTAACCGGAGCCATAAGTAATACATTTGGTATTTGTCTTTATTTGCCTTTGTCTGTTGAGAGTGAATATAAGTTATAGGTGTGGGATCTTTGGTATAGTACTTGGATAACTTTGCGACTCGGGCACAACTAGGTGATAAATTAAAAAATATCAGAAGACAGTTGGAATGAATAAAAATGTTGGCCTTAGAAGCGGAGTCACAGAAGTAACGGCTTAGCTTTACCCTGTAAGGCAGTGACACATTCATTGTCATCGTTATGAGGTATGTTGCGAAGGGAAGCTAGGGAATGCTAATACTGTATTCTGTATTTTGTACAAGGCTCGGTATGTCATCTTCTCCGTACCTACAATGCAAGCTGTGGGTGTGGAGTATTGAAAGAGTATAACAGAAGGGCACTCAAAAGCACATAGTGAATAATATGCGTAATGAACATTGGAGGCGTTGATAGTTTAAAATTTAAGTTGTAAGTCATATTTATATGGTGTGGAGCAGTCATTACGTCCACGTACTTGTATTATAGTACGGCGTGTATTTTCAACATAGGAGCTGGACCGCCGCTAGTTTGAAATATTTGAAAGTTTAAAAATTTTCTTAAAATACATTGAAAAGTATTCACGTCATTTTATTTTTGTAATAGTAAGTAAAAAGTGTTTAAATTATAAAATGAAAATCCTCACCAATTCTGAGATGGATTATTTGAAAAGAGTCAAGAAACAATTTTAAACATAAAAATCAAACAAAAACAGGAGGGGAAAATTGTAATTTTTTTCATTTTGGCCTTATGCAAAGTACTGTCTTTAAAATAAGCAATACATTATTGCTCTACAGAAATTTGGTGGTGAAAAAGAAGGTAATATACGAATAAAAGGCATGATGTTTTGGGAAAAATGCGAAAAAAAATAAAATGAATATGAAGCACACAAATTATTTTTTTCACTTAACGGTCTCGGGGTATATAGATTTTGGTGGATGTAGAATCACACGGAAAATTTCATCAAAATTTGAGACCCTAATGGAAAAGCTTTTGTTTTAAGTTGAGGCGGAATGACCTATTTCAATATAAACATTTAGTGAAACATCTGATTTACAAGAGGCAATTTTATTTCGCTGCGTAATTTAGTTCTAGCTATTTAATTCTACTATTATCTTAATTAATTTCTCAGTTTGTATGTATAAATCATTTTCAAATTTGCGAATTTTCAGCTGAATAGCGTGGAGTAGGAAAATAGAAAATGTAAACGGACTAACTTCATTGAGACCTTTTTTGCAACAGAGATAATTAGTTTATTGTCATATCTTCAATACCACGAGAGATTGAAATGAATTCATAACATAGAGTCAAATATCAATCCTAATTATTTTTTCACGTGATAACCATAATTTCTCTGGTCAGTTCCTCAAAAGACTATAAAAATTAGAAAAAGGAATAACTAGTGTAGAATAATACTTTTTAGAAGCACACAAATTTCAATTCACGCTCACAACACGGAACTTAAGTTGTAAAAGATATTTAAAATATCACATATATTTGATTTATTACATGTAAATTTTTCTCGCGCGGCGTGCCATCTTCTTTAGTGGTAATAAATACCGTAAGATCGCAACAAATGTATGTGGATGTGATAACTGCTCCAGACCAAAGTGATATGACCTACATCTAGAATTTTAACTTATCAATATCCAAGATAAGTCTTGGACTCCAGTAATATGTCTATGAACTTTGATTTTGACTGTGGTATTCTTTCTACTGGCGCATTTCGGTCGCCAATGGATGCAAAATAACGGATAATTAATATTCAAGGGTGTATTCGATCAGTTACAGTTCTATATTTAGTATGTTATTAATTTCATACTATTAAATATAATCATTACTATATTTTCTACTCTTTCATCTAAAAGTAAATCAACCTAACTAGCAAGTGGCATAATTGAGATACAATATGGTCTCAATTCATAGTGTGGAGATGTATTACAGGTGCAAAAACTTTCTCACTCATCAGAAAAAAGTGTCGTTTTTCTTGTGGCCGGCTTCTCTTTCGATACAAAACGGTGTATCTTCATTGTAATTGATCATTTTCTAATTAATTTTTGATTTGTTAGGATTTAATAGGGACTCGGAATAAAGGCTGATTTCATTTTATAATCATTTCATTAATTTTCTTTTCGAAACTCCTTCCTTCCGTTCTTGGAATCGACAAGGAAATCCCGTGCATTCTCCGTTAGTTTCGAAGAATTACGATTTGGTGATAGGCCTTAGCAGGAAATACTCCACGATAATTAATGTGATGTAAGTATGCAGGATTTTTCCTACAATGCTTGCTCTTAACTTGAAATTATTTCCTAACAGTTGTTGCTGATTGATACTACAATTCCCATTCGTAAAAGGCAATAAGAATAGAATTGAAGTAAAAACGCGTGTTGTATTGTAGTTCTTGGGTAAAATGATACAAATAATGAATATATTTAATATTTAAAAAAAATTGAATTAATACCTATGTTTTCGACATGAGATAACATTTTTATGCTTCTAAAAAGTATTTTTATCTACCCGTGAATTCCATTTTTTAGTCTTTTTTTATCTTTTGAGGAACCGACTATAGGAATTATAGCAATCACATCGGGAAATGATATGGAGGATATTTAACACAATATCATGAATTTATTTCAATACCTCTTTGCAATGAAGATAAAACTTTGCAAAAAATACAATCTCCCTATTGCAAATGTTCGTTGCTGAATGACTACCGGGTGTTTCCTAGCTTTTCCAATTCGCTGTAGATATTTTCCTGAATAATTGATTTTTGTGAATCTTGAAACAGAGTCGATGACGTTGAACATTGACTTCAGAAGCACTTGTGGACTTTTCCGAGTGACATAAGGAAGTCTGAGGTATCATTCTGTGGATGACCACCCTTATGTTCTTCTCTATAAGCATTAAGGGAAGGACGCCCCGTATTTTCATTGGCCCATGTAGGTCATTCCTGTTTGTCCCAAGCTCAATTCATATTTAATTAATAATTTTTTATGACAGTGCTTGAGTCCAATCCGGCTGAAGTAGTTTTCATCGCAGCATTTGATGGAAGAACCCGTGATTCCTTTTTTCATATTACGATAGCAGAGCCTGGAAATGAATCTGGACAGTTACAAAAAAGTTGGGATAGCATTTTGTGTGTTGGAGGAGCATCAGTGCTATCCATTTTTTCATCGTTAGTATAATTCAAGAACAAGGAATTATGCTGATTTGGAGACGTTTTGAATATTATCAATACATTTTTAGTTTTAAATAAGAACCTCCATTTTTAAGGGCTAATTTTAGTCCTCCCGGACGTTTTAATGTCAAAATCTCCTTAATTACGGCAATTAAAGCCTTTTATTGATAATGGTGTAATTGCCGTGTTTTTTTATTGAGTATCTTCATCCGTTTGTTCACCAGAGTTTTACACTGGGGTTATTCTGTATGCGATCTAGGCGGCACAAGGAATCAGCAGGTTATATATCTGCACATAAACCCCATTGATCGTTGATGGCTTTGGCGTATTAATCCAATGTAAGATGCTAGCTAAAAAAGTAAAATGGCAATTACACCCTTATTAATTATAAATCTTCAATAATGATGAATAAATCAATTAATTATCGTTGTATTTGAAAATATTTGGATGCTTCATGTGTGTATTCGTATGTCGGAGACTTTAACGACCGTTGATGCCGAGCATTTAGGCGTTAAGGGGAACCAATTGCTTCATGTTTAATTTTTACGTTTTTTTAAATGAAATATTGCATTTTTTGTTTTTATTTCAATTTATAATCTGGCTAAACAAATTCTTGCCCGCCCCCTGAGTGCGAGCTATATGTAAAGTGTGACAGCCGAAGAAGTGTTGGCGCGCATATCTCCTTCCCGTGGGAAATGCCGCCGGTGGCGATCCTTTGAACTAATCGGATGTTGTTCTCTGTGATTTAATTCGAAAACGCTGAAAAACACACACGCACACGCGTGGGGCGCCGTTATTTGTGCCGAGGGTCCATCTTTTGGGGGTGGGGTGGTCTCTTCGTTTCGATGACCACGGGCCGTCGTCGGCGGCCCCCCTGGGGTGAGGCAGTAGGGTAGGGATTATAGTGGGTGGGGACGGGGGGGGCAGATAGGGAGGGGAGAGAGGGGGGGGCGGAGGATTGCTTCCTCTGAACGTCGGCGCTGATTGATTTCCATTGGGAACGCGATGGAAGTGCGTGCGTGTTCGTGCGTGCGTACGTGAGTACGGTTTACATTTACCGACACGTGAAGTAGGGGCGGCGTGGTCAGTCGCGATCCCAAACTTGAGATCTCATGTATTTGATTTCGTGGCGCGGGTTCGTCCGAGGTTCGATCCCCGTTAATCTCTGTGTGATGAAGAAAGAAGATCAGAATAGAGTGATGGCTACTAGTAGTGAGCTTAATGTGGTCGCGTGTAGGCATTCGATTTTTTGGGACGTGAGGCCTCAACAGATAGCGCTTCTAGTTTTACACGGTTCATCGACCGGTAGTACTTTTCCTTCTTCCTTATTATGTAAAAATAAAGCTTTGAAAATATCAAAGCATTTTCAATTAATCTTTGCCAACATGTGCATAGGTGTGAATGTTTGTCGGGCTTCCCACCGCGTTAGGCACTACATATCTGCCGACGTTTCGATGAAAGTGTATTTCGTCGAAATGTCGGCAGAAATGGAGAGCCTGGCACAGTGGAATCTCCAAGAGAAGCTCCAAGAAGCTCAGTGGAAGCACAGCCACCATTCGTCGGGAATTAATAAAATCCGTCTTACCATATGCCTTTTCAATATGTTTAACCCCTCCGTGACTGTGCGGGGTAACTCTCTTACCCCCAATTATGTTAATTTTGTATTTTTATTTTATTTTGTCCCCTTGATATTTTTTATTTGAGCTCAACCACTTTGTCGTTATTTAGGCGACGGATGCGTATTTTTTACACTTAATTTGTTTTTGAAAACTTCAATTTTTATTGGGAGGGGGTAACTGAGTTATCCCAAACAGCTGTTGGCGGAAAAAATATAAAACCTGTATGTTATATGAGTGCAGAGATCAAAGTTGAATGCAATAAATTTTACTATATTATTGCTTCAATAGAGCCAATATTCATGGTGGCACCTTTTGTACTGGTTTTTTAATAACATGTTAATAAATATACAGGTAAAATGCAAAATATGATATATTCCTGCCGCTTTGCACAAAATGAGTGTAGTAACCTAAATTTAGCGGACAATGTATTTATGAATTATACAAAAAAAGATATTACATCATTAAAAAAGAACCGAAGTTTTGATTTATAGGAAGCACTTAAATACAACATATAATTTATGAAATATAAAGGTGGTACCTGAGATACCCCACACAGTCGTTCGCGTAGGTTTTCTAGGCACAGACACGGAAGGGTCAAAGAAAATACTTAGAACTTTCCATACAGCTTTTTTTGAATATCCCGATCAATTTCAACAAAAATATGTAATTCTCAAGGGGGAGAGGGCTAAAAAAGTGTAGCCTTTAACCATTAGTTTAACATGTACGTGGATCTCAGGCATGAATATTTTACATCTATGAAAATAATGAGGTAACATTTTCCATTTTGCGGTTCAGGAAAATGTTGATCAAGGTTAACCTTCCTTCTACACCCTGTAGGTAATTTCAAGATGATAGGGTAATGTAAATTAAAACTTGCTGGAAAATGTCAACAGAAAAATCTTTGTGTAAAATTGGAAGCAACTTTTAATTTGTAGTACTTTCGAATTTCTCGGCATTAAGTCAGAATCGGTTCAAAATAGTGAGTTTTGAGGGTTTCTGAGGGATATTTAATCCTTACACTATTCTATAAGTAATATTAATTTATCTATGTGATGGCGTAAATTTTTAGTGAGTCATACGTCCTAAGTTTATATGCTACGTATAAATTGAGTTTTCCTTCTAATTATGTTGTTTTGAACACGGGCGCAGCTAAGAATTAAGGCTAGGGAGGTTTTTAGGAGCAACTAATTCGGGGGGGGACCCGGAGGAATGGAATACTTGCCAGGGTAAGCGGGAGGTGGTGGGGGCCCTCTCCCAATATTTAAGATAAATGGTTCAAAGTAGTGAGTTTTGAGGCTTTCTGAAGGATATTTTTAATTAAACCTTAGACTATTCTATAAGTAATGTTGATCCAATTAAGTAAAATGGATTAAACGTAAACACTTCTGCGAGCTCTGGGGGGGGGGGGGGGTGGTTATCCTCCAAAACCCACCCTAGCTGCGCCACTGGGTAGATGTCCTCCAAGGACCGAACGTATTGTTTCCATGGTCTCCGGATTTTTCTCCTGTAATCTGGGGCCGACCTACTCATATCGATGCGAAGGATCTCTTAAGTCTTTTTTATTACTTTTTAATTTGAAGATTTTTCTATCAAGTATTAATATTTCTCGAGCTTAAAGTAAATTTAGTGACATGGGGGTTGTTCGTTTTGTAGTTTTCCTCAAAACCTTGGTGTAACTTGGAAATCAAAATAGTGGTTGCTTAGTTACATTTTTTATGACACCATCAGCTTACTGAAAATAGATAAAAATTTGGTTGACAACAATTGGTTTCCATGATTTTATTCGGTAAAGTGAATCGTTTTGTCGATATTTTGAGGCTGTAATGCCGTCAGTTTGTGTATTAAGTTGGTGAATAACTCTTTGATGGACTGAGGATCTAAATGGCTCATAAAACCCACATTGTAAAGTAGATGGGTCAGCTCTTCTGCTTCCTCGATTTCTGTTTTCTCTGGTGAATCGTGATTTAAGATACCCTGTCATCTGGCTGATTTGCGCTCCTGACCTGCTGTTAATAAATCTGGTATTTAATCACCAACTTAACCATGCGCTCATATTAACGATAAGAGCCCTTTGGAGTCGCACCAAGTGCGTATGTTACTGAAATTGTGTTTGTGAGGGCCTTCTTTATCTTGATAGGATAACATATCCATTGGGTGAGAAGACAAATACACCCTTCAGCCTTATATACGATATTGCAACTCTTGGGATGCTTTCAACTATCCTCGCTAACTGAAGACTGCCGCGCAGTCACGATCAAGCTTCTTGAAGCCCCGCTGCGCTGGATGACCGCAAGGAGGCGCGGGGAGCGCTCTCTGTTCATCAAAAAGCAATCCCCACGAGAAAATAAAAAAAGATCGGCTAGCAGGAAAATGAAAATTGAAATTTATATTTCTGCCTGGTTTTCAGCGTGCGATGAGATTTCATCTCATGATGAATATGCCCTTTTCCCCAATGAATTTTCTATTTACTCAGTAAATAATTTAGCTATCTTAACCAGTTGGCGGAGTAACGTCCTCGCCTTCTAATGCTGGGATCATGGGTTCCAACCCCGAATGATTGGAGCCTGGCGTGCTAATGTGATGGGTCGCACCTGTTGGGATTTTAGAGGAATATGAACCTAGGGACTCATTTTGGGAGGAAATAAATGTCTACGTGTGTATCTTTTTGCTTGGAAAGTATTTGAAAGCTTTTCCTTTACCTTCGAAGAATTATTCTGATTATTTAACTGATAAGTGGACATGCTCAAATTGTTATCGCCACGTATTTGTTCGAGTGTAATGACACATTCTCGGTTCTTTGACCTGGGAATTTATTTCTCTCTTCGTGTCAACCAGAGTTCGCGAGTAGATTTCATGTGCTCCTTTTCATTATTTGTCGTGCCGCAGGCTCCTTCAGTAGCCGTCCCAGGTGACCCAGCCAGTTGTCAGTACAATAATTTTGATGCGAATTTTTCTGTGTTTTATGAGTAATGCGTAGTCTGTGTTAGCAGAAAAATCAACCATTGGAAACATTTATTAAAACATTTTTATAGCGATTGCATCCAGATGTTTTTTCAGATAGCAAATATATTTTTTAAATACATATTATTTTATTTTTTTGTATTAATTCTTGATTTTTGATCATTTTTTATTTTATGTTTTTTTAATGATTCAAGTATGATAAATACATTCATCAATTGACAGTATCAAAACTAGAAGATTTTATTCTCGGTTTAAGAGTATATATAATGATGCAGGATAATCGTGCGGTGGAACAACTATATGAACTATTAATGCGTGTCTTTTTCCACGCTATTGATATCATCGATTGGCTATCAAGAGTGCTTTTGCCTTTGACAATCAAAAGTGAACGTTGTGGCCATGTGGATTAGGGGCTTCGCTCCATATCCAAGGGTTCTAGGTTTATTCTAATAAAAAAGTGAGCATTACCAAAATAATATCCTCGCAATATGAAGTGGCTTGGGAAAAGAATGTAGGTGGCACTAACCTATTCTGAATTTTAGAAAGTATCACTTCTGTGAGTTAGTATGGGTTGAGCTTAACCTGTGCTATTTAAGTTAATCCCCAAGTTCACATGAATTGCTGTACAAAAGCATTGCACTGGACCGGGAATCTAACCTCAGTCCTTTGGCTTACCGGGCCAATGCGAAAACCATCACGCTATCCAGGTTCCTGATTATACCGAGGCTCATGGTTCTAGACGTTAAGACCCTCGAGTTGGAATATTGAGTGACAGAGTGCGTCGGCTGGGTGTAGAAGATGGTCACCTTTTATTGCCATAGGAAATGACCAGCGATAGTAGAAGCGGTAGTGTTCCAAGTATTGATATAATATATTTTATAACTCTTTCTAGTAGGTATGTCTATCTACCTCTAAACTTAAGATCCAATGTAAGATAAGTGGTTTTTTAAATCATTATATTTATGCTAGTGTCTTCAACAGTTCAATGGGAAACTGATAGTTTATCTTACGTTTCCAGTACCGCAGTTATTTCTCGGAATATTCGAGGCCCTTTACCTATATGCTTAAATTCGATCTGCTTAGGAAGCCCATTTCGGGCCACGGATCATCGCTTTTCGCAGTTACGAGGCAAAGGGAACTATACTTTTCGGCTCTGCCCTCCTGTACTCCACATTATCCTCCGTTCACCTGCCCCAAGACCCTACGGCATCTATCTACCGGACCGCAGGGATGGGGTTGGTTTGTGGGGGTGATTTTGGGGGTGGGAAGAGGTCCCGGTGGATGCTCGCACGAAATCCTTTTCTCTTCCTCTTCCTCTCGCCGGGCACACCGCGGAGTAGAAAAATCATTTACGGCCCTCTGTCACGGCGCAAGATATAAGCGTTTAATTAAACGCCGCGAAAAGCTAATCTCCGTCCGGAGAATAGGGGGATGGGTGGGGGAGACCTCAGTGGGGTCCCGGGCTCGCGGGCCGAGCCGTAAATCCAGCCGCCGTCGCCGTCCGACCTTCCTTGCGCCGCCGGACCTCTTCAAACCCCAACCCACTCGCTGCCGCCGCGACGAAATATAGTATATAGTGAACCTCACAAACAAACACACTCGCACAGAGCAGGATGGATGAGGAGAACACAGCCTCTCCTCCGATGGCAGCGCCACTCGAGGGGCAGCGGTCGTGTCGGAAACTCGTATCCGACCATTCGGTACACCCTCTCGTTCTATCTCCGTTTTCTCTTCTCCTTCTCTAACTTTCCTTCTGGTCTGTCCTGCGCGCTGGACCGAACGGGAAGGTCCAGCTGTGATCGAGACGGGAACCGCTCTTTCGTGATAAAAATCGATGGTAAACGATCTTGTTCATTTTTGCGCCGGCTCACACGGAATATAGCCCGTGTGTGTGAATGAATTATTTTCAATCCGATTCGGTACTTACAAGGAAGGTGATCCTTGGATCAGATTAAGCCAGGTGTCATCTCGTTACTTCGCTGGTTCTTGGGCGGATATAGATGGATTAGGGGCTGGTGCATAGGTGCTACGAAAAATGTATAATACAGTCGGCCGCTCATGCTATCTTAATTGGGGTGGGGTCGTAAATGAACAAAAAATACAATTTCTAATGATTTCTACATGCAAAAAGTGTGTTTATCCTCTTTACCTCTTCAGTAACGCGTTCGTATTAAGTTTAAAGCAATTATTAATGAAGATAACACGAGTCATATTGTGGTTCTCTTGGGGTATGGTTGGTGAAATTTCCTTGTTGTCTAGGTTCCTATGCCAGATGCAGTACTATGAAAGTCCTATAATGTCACCATTGGTCGTAGATTAAAAAATAAATATTTATAAAATTTTCACCGTGCAAAATTTTTTTCTGGATTAATTTTTCATAGCGAGACGTGATGGTGATACTAGTGGTAGTGTTACAAGTACTTTCTACCTCTAATATCGATCTATCTATCTCTCACTTACAAACCAGTGGAAGATAAGTGACTTTTTAACATTACGTTAGACTAATATTAATATCATACTATCGTGAACAGTTTTAATGGGAGCTAATATTTTTTCTTAGATTTCCAGTGCGACACGTAATTCATCTCGGGACATCGGAGGTCCTTTCGATTTATATATATTTCTACTGATGATTATTTGTAAATTTCCAAATATTGATGGCAGTTCTAACAACACGTATCTCAAATTCGGCCAGTTTGAGACAGGTGTCTTAAACAAAGTTTAGTAACATTAAAAAATAAAAAACAATCAAAGAACCACTCTTAATTTGCAAATGAATCCTTCTTTTTCAGTTTTATGAACTTTTGGTTTTAAATACAATGTGCGATTAAAAGAAATTAATCGCTTTTTTGCTCTCCTGAAAAGTTGCTATTTTTGAGATACGTGTTGTCAAAACTTAGCCGTCGATATGTAGCTCTGGAAGTGAAATCATTCTATGGCCTTAATAATGGTATACTTGCAGTGGCGCAGACTCCATGGGGCTTGAGAGGGCCCGAGCTCCCTCACAATTCCCTATGGGTGTGAGGAAAAATGTGTCAGGCTTGTCGATTTTCCCCGGAGTGTCCAGATATCGAGATTCGAATTATCAGGGTTCTAATGTTGATCATACGACTCTTCTAAAATGCTTAAAAAACTTAAAACTCACTACTTATATAATTTCCCGGGGCAAGATCCCCGGTTTGGACCCCTCCAATATTTTTTGTAAGTTGACATCCCTGTATACTTAATAGACCAAGTCGGCCAATGACTCTGCGATGTAGATGATTTCTGACTTTAGGGTATTATGTTCATATCCGGAGATCAGTGTTCACGGGCGATTCCACGTGTCGCATACTGACCATCACAATGCGTTTTTGTACTTTTTAGAACACTCCTTGCGTGAACGGACCGACATACTAAAAATTTTCTATTTACAAGTTGCTACAAAATTGTGAGACATTTAACTTGGGTTAATAAAATACTGTGTCTTCAAAATAACAGGACTGACGTTACTTCAAATTCAGTGTCACGGACTGACAACAATGAAACGAAACTTTCAGGGCAGAGTAAAACGTTTAAAGTTTTACACCGAAACAAAGAGTGATTCAGAGTTTCAGTAAGGTACATCTCAGAACTCCAAAGGTGAATTCGCACATTTCGAAATTTGAATAAATTACTTATGTAAATTGCTAAAAAAATAAGGGTAAAAAATTTATTTAAATCATGAAGACAGCTGTAATTTTAATGGGTACCAATATGGATTTATTCCTGGACTTTTGAAAAGGCTTAAGAAATATTTTATCATCCCACGGATAAACAATTGTTTCACGTGTAATTATTTCCGCTAAATAAATTTTGTCTAACATTATTTCAATCTCTTCTTTTGTCATTTTGGAACAAATTTTTTCCCATCGGATTAGTTGATACATGGAAAGGGTAGAACGCTATGGCGATTCGCACCATAACCCGGATGGGTGTTCGTAAGAGCTCTCGGAGAATGAATGAAATTCTTGGAAAAAAATTATGTGCAACTGCGGTCGTTGCCTGTAGGATCTAAATTCATTATTCAAGCAAATATATGTGCTCCCTCAGTGCATGAACTTGAGTTACGGACCAAATTTCCTCGCTTTATTAATATGCCGCGGCTCCCGGTGGAATTCCTGTTCTATTTTTTTTACGAGCAAGCGCACATATATCGCGGTCCCAGAGCAGCCGGCATTCCGAGCTCAACCCTTTTCGTCTCCTCCTCCTCCCTCCCAATGAAACATACACACTCCGCTCTGGAATGGAGAGATGCCGCCACCGTCCGGCAGACGAGTCACCCGCGAAGCCCGCTACCGGAACATCCGCTCGAACTAGTGCTCGGCCACGCCATTTGCGCCTTCTTTTGTTGTAGTTTGCATGTTATCGCCGCCGCCGCCGCCGCGTGGCGGTTTTTCCCCCCTCTGCTCCCGCACTGAGTGAGGAGTGGCCGCAGCCAAGAAGGGAGGACCCCCTCCCGCCACGCAGCGAGACACTGCTCTGCCGTCGCATAAATCGCGACCCCGCTGCGCTGATCCGGGAGACACGCCGTCTGAAACCGGTGCGGAATCAAATGCCCCGACCTCCTCTCTTTCTCTCTCTCTCTCTCTGCTGCCCCATTCGATCCCGGGCGCAGCTGCTGCTGTGCTCCTGCTTGGACACCCACGCCTCTCTAACCTCCCTACCCCGACAACCTCGAAGCATCATCGGTCCTCCGCATCTTTAGCATCCTGAAATACTCGTGCTTAGCGTGCAGGAGCCAACCAAATGTGCACACTTTATGGTGGTTGCTCCGTGAAATTACATGCTACTCTTCTCGCCCTCCGGTAACCAAGACGTCGAAGGAAAAGAATCCTACTGTCTCCTTTATCACCTAATTAAAAAGTAACACGATATCGATTCAGAGAATGAGTGAAACATGTGGAGAGATTGGTTTTATACCTGATTTACGAGCCAATCACTGAAAAAACTAGTTCTCTTCGATAGAGCTCTCAGATGTTGGATTTAAGACAACTGCTTGGCACCTTAGTATGTGCTACAGTTTGTGAAACATCTGCTACAGCATTCGTTCTCTTGCTTTTTTATATTTGATGAACAAAAGCACATTCATCCCGAATTTGATACTCGCGGTTCTCGCCCGACGCCAGATACTGTCGTATACTCTGGTATCAAGGTAGATTTTCTTTCCCACACCTCGACATCGTGAAATTGGACGTTTACTCATTGGAAGTGATCATATGCGTTGATTTTGAGAGTTCTAATCCTCAATACAGACGTATTCTCTTCTTCAATTAGTAGATAATGCGGTATCGAATTCTTTTAAGTGCAAGAAGCGCATGTAGAAATTATTTTTTTATACCGTATTATGGGCGTAGTTATGTTTCATTAATTTCCTTGCCCTATCCATTCAATACATAAATATTTATGCCATTCTGGTCTCCATACTGTATATAATAGCATTTTGATGAGTCATGAACCATGGGCTGGGTCAGCAGCTCTTAGCTTGCGATATGCAGTTGAGTTGAAAACAGAGTAAGCATCTATAGCATGTATATTGAGAATCGTTATCTTCTATTTGAAAAAAAATAACTACTGGATTCGAAATGCATTTCTGCATTTAAAAATGGCTTAGTTTAACGATCATGCCGATCTTTGGAACTTTTATTTTTCTTTACTCCAAGTGTCCCCTCAATTTGTTCCATAATCAGTGAATCCATCCTAAGTGGCTCTCTTCAGGAATTTAAAATCGATTGAAAGAAAATCGCCCTTATACAATTGCGTTAAATATCCATCAGGTTTTATGTATCTGTCGTATCACGGAATTCTATTCTTGATTTTTTACTTATTCATAATACAGTGGAACTTGGTTATAACGTCATCAAAGGGACCAAAAGATTTTTAACGTTATATCCGAGTGACGTTATAAATAACAGCCTTAAATCTAAGTGAAAGGGCAAAGTAAAAACGCAAATTTTCTGCCATAAGTATACAACACTGTTTATTGAAATCTACTCGTACATTGGAATATGTATAATAAAAAACGTTAATATTAAAAATATTATTTACAATTAAATATTTTATAGCCTAATAAGAGTTGCATCCCGTCACCAGCTCAACGTCCAGCCTGTGACCTGTTTTTTCTTTTGATGTTTCCACACTTGGTTTCTATGAACTTTGGGACATAATACAATCAAACTATCACTTTTGCAACCTAAAATTCTAAAATGTTTGACGCTATACCCGAGTGTCGCAATATTTGTTGACGATATAAACGGGTTTTCGTACAACATAAAATGTTCAATTTTGGCTGGTCTGTATAAAATGTGACGTTAAACCCGAGTTGACGTTACAGCGGATGCCGTTATAACCAAGTTCCACTGTATTTAATATTTTCTGAGTTTTAAAACATTTTTTAAATTATAATAATGTCTGTTATGATAACAGGTGTGTCCAATTACGGTCATTATAATATCATTTGGACGACTCATTTAAAAACACCCATACTCAGGTGGGACTTGAACCCGTGACCTTTGGTGTGGCAGGTGAGGACTTATCTTTATGTACCATTTCACGTGAAAAATGGGTATTCCATTCAGCATCGCAAAAACAGGCAGATGCGAGCAAGCATCTTCAAAAGTTATGGATCACATAGGCAAATAACCAGGGCCAAAGAATATTGTGCTTTTTATTCCACGAAAGTAATGCCACCGCAACACCATCTGCTTAAAATAATAAGATTTTCGAAGAAAAATGGGATCGTGCGTGCCTCTGTAAAAAGATTAATATTTGGGCCACGTTATCCCAGTAAAGGATATCATTTACGTAAATAAAACGGCATATAAGTCGATAATTGGTTACTAAGTTAGAATATTTACGCCAAGTTTCAAGTCTCTATCTTAAAAAAAAATCCATTTTGGACCTTTTCCCGATTTTTTCCAATTTCGGACCACTGTGCAACTGATTGTAAAGGGCAATATACGAAAAATAAAATTGGCGAAAGAGCCCATTGTATTGTGGATGAAGGTTATTAGAATAACAGTATTTCAAATTCATGAACCTATTTGTCTACTGATTATCTTTGGTATCATTGTACGGAGTGTTTACAAAGTGTTCTGGCAGTATCCCCACTTAATGGACTATCCCCTTCAATTCATAATAAGGCCTACTGCCATTTATTACATCTAAAAAGCACACTCTCTCTTCCTCTTTTACCCTGCATTCTCCTCCCTAAAACTGTTTTCAGCGTCCCCTCCTCGCTCCGTACTCACTCAAATCAAACCTTCTGTCTCGTCCGTATTTCAGGTAGATGCTGCCTCTCCTCATCCAGCCCTTTGCAAAACCTCCTCCTCTCCGTCCACTTCACCTTATCCATTCTTCTCCTCAGCTACAAGTTAAAAGCCACCAGTATCATCTCGTTCTTATTCCTTAGTGTCCAAATTTCCACACCGTAAAGCGCTAGACTACGGAACGGGCTGTTCTCTAGCCTTTTCTTTAACAGGGTTCCCACTCAACCGTGAAAACCATGAAACCGTGAATAAGCCGTGAATTACTTCTATCGTGAAAAAAACTTTGAAAAAGCCGTGAATTTCGTCATATAACCTAAAAAATCTCTCAAGCTTCATTTTAGAACTACGATTGAAAGAGCAAAAGAAAAATTGAAATGTCGATCATGTTTCAAGGTCAGTCATGCGCAGGCACTGTCCACGAATATATCTGCACACGCATTTTCTAAGCGCAATAGGGTAGTTTCCTTCATCAAAGAAAACAAAAGGCATTGATGGCGATTCGTTACCCACCATTAGTGTATTCATAATACACAAATTATTTGGTTTTTGAAATACCGGTTTAGACGAATGGCAAGGGTCAAATTTTATCCTCATTTGAAAAAGGCCAGATTGGCGCCCATGCGATTCCACTCCACGTGACGTCACAGGGACCTAGTTTCTACACGAGAGGATAGGAGTTATGCATCGTCAGAGGCTACCAATGCATGCATGAGTCACAGAGCTCAGGGAAACATGTCTTAATAATCACCTATTAAAACTGGCTAAGGTCGGAAAGTTTTCTTCGCTTGATAAGGTATTAATAAACCTTTTTTAAGCCATGCGCTACCTGACAGGAAGGTACTCAGCTACCCGTTAGCATCCTGCGTCCTATCAGCGCTCAGAGCCTCGATCAAGGTCACCTACCAGGCGGGAGGGGGAACCAGAAATGCGTCGTACGGACTTTTTCCCTTCATTCCTACTTACGCGTCGCGTTTTCGCGCGCTTGAAATTTTTCACTTTTCATTTGATCGCGAAAAATAGATATCGTCATTTAAAAATCTAAAAGCGTGAAATACGTACTCCAGGAGTAATAATCTTTCGATTTAGGCAATAAAAAAATGATAGGAAACCACCCTATTGTTGGTTCGTGTGCCGTGATGACACATTGACCTTAAGCCTGTACCGAAGACGGAAGACCGGTAACCAAAGTGTTCATTAACCCTGGCGAAAATTCAGACACTTCTTAATTTCCCTGGCACCCTGGTCCCTCCATTTTTCCGCTCTCAAACTGAAGCCGGAGCTGAATTTTGCTAGCGACGTCAGGAGAAGTAGCACTTTCATTGCTGCGTTTGCATACACTGCGTCTGTCGCGTTTTTAAAATTTATCAGTTAACCTGCGGCCGATGATCGTTACGCGATGAATATTTCTGCCTAAAATAGTTTATCTAAAAACTGTGAATTTTAAGACATCTAGACCGTGAAAACCTGGAAAAAACCGTGAATTTTATATTTCAGTTTGGGTGGGAACCATGTTTATACTCTTACGAACTCATACGTTACTATCCTCTCATCAGCTCTATCCTAAATACGAACGTCTTATTTGGTAACGCAAATGTATGTGCTTCTGATATCTTTACTGCTGTATCCGCTTTCCACTGAAGTGGTAACCAAATAAAGTATTTTGCATCAAAAAAGATTCTCAACAAAAGGAATGGTGCCACAATCGATGTCGTAAAATTTTCAACTTCATTTCACGACGGTGGAATGTTGCAGAGGTTATTTTACCTTCGCTTTGGTAATAACCCGTAAGCCTTTGATAAGCCCCTTGAATTATATCTATGAACATGTATTCCATACTTATTGCCCTAACCAAGTGTTAATTTAATAAAAAGAAGCTTTCTTCACTTTGGGGTAGACATTTACAACTGTTTTCCAATAATTATCAAAGAAAGAAAACCATCCATACCTTCTATAAGAGGGTGAAACTCAAGATATTTACCTGCAAAAAGATTGTAAGGGATGTTTCATAGAGGCGTTTTTGCAAATCATACTCCTTTTAATTTTGTAAATAAATGTCTATTCATTTTTTCCTCCACACATTGTTCTATATTTCTTATTACACTACATTTCATCGAAAAACCATCATGTTACTAAACATTCTCTGCAATATTACGATTTTTTCCAAAGGTGATGCAATCAACAGGCAAAAGTGCCTAAAGCTCTGGCCTTTGTTTTTAATCTAGGTTGTTGTATAACTTTTTTCATATTACGTTGTATCATAAATTGAAGGAAACTTTTTTTTTGACTCTTTGTACTCTTTCTCGTCCGCAGGTTGTTCGGGGTGAAGCGGTGCGCTCGCTGCCATGACACCATCACGGCGTCCGAGTTGGTGATGCGTGCCCGTGACCTAGTCTTCCACCTGCGCTGCTTCACGTGCTTCGCGTGCGGCACGGCGCTCTCCAAGGGCGACCACTTCGCCATGCGCCACGCCTCCGTCTTCTGCAGACTGCACCTCGCCTCCGCAGCGGCAGCGGGGCCCCACGACGCGCACCCCCACCTCCAGCGGGGGCGGGGGCCCGGAGGGGGCGGGGGCGGAGGGTCTCCGGAGGGCCACGCCGCGGACCCCCAGCCTCCCCCGCCTCCGCCCTCCTCGGCCCCCTCCGTCATGCCCCCGGGGGGCAGCCCCACCACCGGGGGCGGCGTAGCGGCCGCCCCCGCACACCACCCCCACCACATGCACCACCAGCACCACCACCACCCGTCCCCCACCCCCCCGGAGGCGGCGGACTTCTCGGCCCGCCCCCGGTTCCGCGCCTCGACCCCGCCGCCCCCGCTCATCCCCATAGCAATGCCCTCCGCCCCCGGGGGCATGATGCCGCACCACCCGGGCGAGGCGGGCCCGCCGCCACCGCCGCCCGCCGAGGTGCCGCTGTTCAACGGGGGTGCGGTGAGTCGGCAGAAGGGCCGGCCGCGGAAGAGGAAGCCCAAGACTGACCTGGAGTCGATGACGGCCAATTTGGGTGAGCACGCCATCCACTCTTCATTTCATGCCTGCAACCACTCGCTGATCAATATTATTTATGCCATATCTTTTATGACTTGCGGTACGATGAGCAGAAGTTCTTGGAATTAGTTAAATGAAGCATTTGCAATATTTCTAGTGTTGTAATAAATCTTGTGGTTGTTTTGTTATTTGGTTGCTCGTCATGAAGTCGTACCATTTCCTGGTGCAATCTACCTTATTCATCACAATCATCGTGTTTCCTTTGCCTGCCTTTTCAATAATTAAATTGTTCTCACTCAGTTGCCTTCCAATAGATCATGTCTGGGGAACTAAAGTCCATTAAGTCTAGAGTCCGAAGTCCGGAAGACGACCGAAAAGAGAACATTCTAATCATTGAAAAGGCAGACTAAGGAAACACGATAGTAGTGATGAATAAGGAAGAAAACATCGAGCAAATCCCGTGGAAATAATTTAATTTTTCATCGAACTAACAACTTAACGCCAAATTCACCAAACATTGGTTGTTACTCATGTTCGTTCGTGGGAAGACCTAAAACGTCTTGTGAACACGTATGTTTACGCGCTTTACTCGCAGCTCATAACATTGCCATTTTACGATGATTTGCGCTGTCGTAGGAGCCCAAATCGAGAGAAGTACCTGTAGATAATCTTTTTGGCAGCAACATCTAGTTACTTTATTACAACCTAGGGAGAACGTGAATAATTATGTGTCGAGTTCGCGAGTAATTGTAACTGATTACATGTATAGGTACTTTTTTGGTACTCTACCCATCTCTGCGTTAGATGCAGGTCCAAACTTTATTTTCTTCATATTCACGTTATGGCAAGGCTTTCTATTATCGCAGTCCAATCTGCGGAGAAACCTACTATTGTACGCATTCATTTAATACTCAAGTCATTTTTATTTGTTTATCGCGAAGCGTTCTGTGGAGTGGCTACTGATACAGGTGCCCAAAACCTATCTAACGCATTCCCTATTACCAATGTCATTAATGTCATTGCAAGTGGGAGGGGTTCAAAAGCTTGGGTGACTAAATACTTAGGAAATATGGTTTTTAGTTACCGCAATATCTCCAATGGAATCCCTCGGACAGTATTGTTTTAGTTTTGTCCTTCCTCGTGGCCTATCTGTGAGGAGCTTAGAGATTTTTTTTTAATATGTGCGGTTTTGCATTGAAATTCGCAGGTGCGTTTGATAGCCAAAGATGAGAGATTACTTAAGTTCCTGCTCTCCGAATATTTCAATTATTTATTCAGCGCGATTTTTATATTTGTGAAACGTGCTATAAATTACTGTATAAACCAGACATAAACACAAATTATCTTGCTGTATGACATATTTAAATGCAATCGTGAGGATATCCTAAGAAAAAACCGTCATTTTACCGATTTCTAATAATATCCTCTCAAGAAAAACAACTGATGATATTGACCGATAAGGAGTGGTAAAATAACCATAATAACTATTGTAATCACCGAATTAACTTTTAAATGTGACCGAGAGGGAAAAATCTGGAAACTATATTATTTCACATGTGAACTCAATTTACGTCAATAGTTATTCATTTTATTCATCAATTAGTGCGTCTATGTTTTTCACCGTCATGCAAATGCAAGAAAACGTGAATGGCTATAGCTACATATATAAATGGAGCAAGCATCTCAAGCTCCTTATCATCTATCTTTTAATCATCCTAATGAATATTTAGGAAGGTTTAAATGTGCGAGAGCCTTTCATAACATCTTTCCCGATAAAAGCTTTCCCCGCACCGCCCTTTGCTTGTAGCGAACAAGTCGCGGGGCGTCAAGGACCTCTCGCCAGCGGCCTTATCCACTGCAGAGGGGTTGGGACTTATTCGGCGGCCTTCTGTCCTCTTTCCTTCCCTCGAATCGCTGAGGCTGAGGTAGGGATTGAGCTGGAGGAGCGTCAGATGAGCAGTGTTGATAAAAGTATCGGGAAAAAGTAACTGGGTTCAATTACAGTAACTTTGTAAAAGTAATCAATTACGAGTGAAAATTACTGATTTGAATAGTAATCAGTAAAATTAAAGTTAAAATTGCAATTACTTCTTATGGGATTGTCCACTTAGAGACCACCTGGCCACTGTCGATTACTGCAGTAAAAATGTGGAATAATTGAGCAATGGAAATTTCTACTTGTAACTTCACTTGCGATGCATGCGATTATAACTGGTGTAACAAAATAAGGGGTGTCGTATATTATACCCATCATAAGTAGGCTACAACATAAGAGTGACTAAACCTAAACAAGCAAAATTATGGTACTCAGGGACTCGGATGTTATTTGCAGGCCTAGCTAAATCACTAAAGTAATCCTTGATTACGAGCAGGTAACGATTACAACGAACGTAACGATTCCTGTTTCACCGTAAGGAGCAAAGATGCAATTATAGAAGAGGATGTCTGTCCGCTATGCATTTCCTTAACGGCTGCACGGACTGCAACCAAAACTAGTACACAGGAACATCACCTACTCAAGAACCCCTAAGTGCTACTTTCGGTTGCGTCCGACGCGTCCTTTTCTCATTACTGTTTGTTACGTCACGTCACACAACTTCAGCAGTTGGAAATCCTGCTGGGTAAACACTTTTTGACACGCTCAAAGAGAAAACTTAAAAATTATATATGATCATGAAATCCAAGTTTCCCATTTTTGTGGGTACTATCCTTGCCGAGCAACGCTAGATGGCCTGCTAGCTACAATTATTAATCAATTTTTTAAAAGTAATGGTTGCAATTAAAATATTACTTCAAAAGTAATAGCTACAGCAATCTGATTCTTTTTATTCGATTACTTATGCCTCTTTCAGATTACGATTGTCCGAGCGATCGTCCTAACGATAGTTGGCCGAACTAGCAGAGTGAATGGATGTCCTGACAATAGTTACCGTAGTTCCGAACATTGCCACTTTACGATGGTTAGGCACTGGGAGACCGGAAAAGGAAGCGACAAGAGAAAGATGAAAAGTTCGTGAAGCTCTATTTTTTTCATGAATTTTTCCAAGCAAGGAAAAATATGGGCGGAAGAAAAATTAGTCTTTAAATACACGTTTAACAGAGTAATATCTTGGCCCTGCATACCTCAACAGCTTTGCTAACCGTCAATTTCTCGTTCACTTTAGATGTCAGCCCTAGAGAGCAGCACAAGTTTTTAACCATCGTTGTGTGAATGCACGATAGTTCTAACGATTGCTGGAACAATCGTAGTCTGAACGAGGCATTACTAATACTGAACATGGTGGTGGTGGGAGGAGGCGTTAAGAGCACCTTTGAAGTTGCGTAGCGGCGGTCGGCCGTCATCGTTTTGTCATCATGGCGGCGGCGCGAAAGCGGCGAGTCACGAGTAGGGGGTGGGGGAGGGGTTGCCCCGAGGCGGGAGAGAGAGAGGTTGAGGTGGAAATGAAGACGTCCTCCTCACTACGGCGAGGGACCCTTGGATTATAAAAAAAAGAAGACTCGGTTTTGTGTTTAATGTCCTGGGGGATTATGAGCGTGAAATGGCTGAGATAAATGACGGTGGTATTCTACGACTGAAAAAGACCTGGCATTTAATGGATTTAAGATTTCGCCAAACTCATGTTTTGAACTGGGTTGTTTCACACCTAAATTAAGTATTCACCTTCATTCTTTTGTGTTCATGGGGATTATTTTTGGCTTGCCTTCAAGCAGCAGTAACGTTTGTAATTAATATTTTTTATCAGAGATATTTATATGGTCTCTCTTATTATTATCCGTATTCAAACTTTGTCATCACGTGCAATTTAGTATATGGAATTTATTTTTCAACCCCTAATTATGTTGTTTCTGTGAACATACCCTGTTATTAGAGGTTTTTGGGAAGGGAGTTCATATTTGGTACTTCCACGGACAGTGCGTTCTGATAATTCATTCTATTTTTGTGCATATTTCGACTTGAATATTATTTGAGAATGATTCACAGTAACGTTAAAATCGCTTTGTATGGCGGACTGTGTGATTATGTGAGTATCACCGAGAAACGATATTTGCATAAAAATTTAAAGCTTTATCCAAAAACTTATTTTTCTTAGCCAGCATTGATCATTTAGGTTTGAACTGTTGCCTCTATACGTAACTCCGATTGATATATATTATCTCAAATATAACTTACTTTCATATAAGTATTTGCGTAAAATACTCTCACTCCTATTTTCGAGGAAGGGAATTTTTTAATCGGCATTAATAGTTCATATTGTTGCTGAAGTATCTTTCTTTGTGCCATCGTTGTATTCAGTATGGAAATTCTTTTTAGAATAAGAAAAAGGGATCTTGGACATAAAAATAGGGGGATATAAGAAAGAGGGGCGTTTATAACTGAACAATTCCACTCAGAATTGTCGTTGGGTATGCTATTCTCATGGGCTTCATCACGCATCGGCTGACCGTAGCACTTTCATGGGACAGTAGCCATTCGGAAGTCACCGAGCTTAAAAATTGAATCAGTTCCTTTCATCCTTAATATCCGTTCCATCGGGAACAGGGTCGTGGAGGGTCACGAGATAGGAAGAAGGGCGGAAGATAGGAGTGAGTACCTTCCCATGGCTCCCTATTAACTACTGTGCGAAGCTGGTATCTCATTGTTCGCCTCAACTGCCGTGTCCGGCTCACATTATCGACGCCGGTGGACGTCCAGGTGGGATGGATCGAGAGGGGGAGGGGGGCATTGGCTCAGTGGGTGGGGTAGGGGTTATGAGAGGGAGCGACAAAGGGTGGGGAGGTCCAATCTCGCCCTCGAATCATCATCCTCTGCCGCTCTCTTCTCAGCCTTCTTCTCCCTTCCTCCCATCCCTATCAATTGGGGTGGCGCTGGAGCTCGCAGAAGGCACGTAGCCACATTCACTTCGGTGGTGTGCCTGTTACCTTTATTATATTTTGTTGTTACTACGAACGCATCGGAGAACCATACGTATCATTACGTCAGCTATATATTTCATGTGCACTGTGATAGAATTCTAATTCATCGTTGATTACTGGCAGGCGTTATTATTTTTTTAAATTCAATCGGATTTCTCTTCTCCAATTTGACGTGATTTTGCTGTAGATTTTTGTTTTAGATTTAACCTTTCTATAAAATGTATGAATGCTTAAAATTTAATGGCTGTTGATGAAGAGATCCTAGATAAAATGAATTGTTTTTATTTTCTTCAGGAGTTGAAAACCCCTTAAATTCGTATTCTTTGTGCATGAGGCGCGATGGATCAAATGATAATATAGATTTTAAAAAAATACTAATTACTATTGGAATTTTAATTGAGTGGGTGTTTTGAACGGTGAATTTGTGTCGAAGACAGCTGATGATTGCCATGATTTTCCTCCATCCATTGATCCATCCTAACGAATGGCTGAAAGAGGGAGTAGGAAAGACGTTATGTAGTATCCTCTCGTTTAAATCAAATTCCATCTCCCACATTTATAGCGATTGGCACGGAAACCGCGAAGAGAGAGAATAGGTGAGGAACAGGCAGCAGCAAGCGTTGGCGTTTGACACCGGCAGAACGATCTGCGATTGCGTCCGTACTTGTTGGAAATCCGCGATTGAACTATCGAGTTCCCGCGGCGGCGGCGGATGTGAGGCTTATTCCTTTATCTTCTTCATCCTCGACGAGGCTTTCCTTTTGAATGGGAATGCCGGAGGAAGGGATCCAGATGTACCTCGTCACGATTATTAAAGTCTCGTTTTACGAAACAGAGTTCTTCTCCACGGGAGTGCTAGGGGAAAATCAAATGTGTTTCGTTTTCTAATCAACATTATGGCTTGGTTTCAAAAGTTTTTGGGGAGCGTGGTAGTAGGTCGAACGCTTGGCTGCTGATCACGGCGTCCCGAGTTCACATCCGGGGTGAAACCTTCGGGCATACCCTACCCAAACCCTCAGGTAATGAGAAATTAAAAAGCAGGAGGAATTTCCACAATTTTTAAATTTAATAGTACTACCGGTTTCACTTTAGCATCATCAGGTGACTGATGATGCTGTAAAGCGAAACCGGTAGTACTATTAAATTTAAAAATTGTGGAAATTGCTTCTCCTTTTTCATTTTTCATTATGTCACGTTTCCACTCCATCTCGCCTGAAACCTCAGATTATACCCTCAGGTGAAGTGAGGTGGCCCAGGGAAAGGAACTGCCCCCCTACCCTATATGTGTATAGTTCACTAGCCTGCGGCTTAGTTCGAGGCGAGCTCTCCCATCGCCTATCCACATCAACCTGCGGGTTGAGTGACTGTTCGAGTTGAGCTCGCAAGTGGCTCGCAACCTCATCTTAAATATTGTCCATTGAATTAAAACCTCCTTCGTCGCTTAATGCGCACGTAAATTGGATTATTCCGCTCGGATAGCCCAAGTCAATCCTGGGACCTGCCGTCGATGGGCCAAGATAGATATCCCATCTCCGGTGCGATGGCTCGCGTGTCCCCAAAGGACCCGCCGAGGGATGTTGGTGCGAATGAGGGGCGTGGAGAGGGGAGGGGTCGGCTTTATATTGCCGATGATGATGGCCAGCGTGTTTTGTGTGTTTATTATATGAGCGCCCGGAGGAGGGTTGGGATCCCCCTACTCCTTGAGTGTCCCTTTATTGTTATACCCACTCTACACCCCTTTGCTCTCCGAGTGCGTACGAACACGGATGAGAGGGAGAGAGAGAGAGGGAGTCAAGAGTTAGAAGCGCCCTCTCTGAAGGACGGAGAGAGATAACATCTCGAGCCGGCCAACCGGCCTAGCACCCCCTTTCCTCTCTCTCTCCTCTGAATGGTGTGGGGCGGGGGGGGGGGGGGGGAAGGGTAATAAGAGGTAGGGGAAGGGTTGGAGAGGGTCCTTTTGGAAAGGGCTGCTGCTGCAAAGGGTGGGATGGGGAGGAGTGGAAGATGCGTCGCCGAGATACGCCGCGGCGTGGCGCTCTTATTCCGCGCGAGGTTCTGTTCGTGTTAGTGTGTGTGTGTGTGTGTTGCAAGGTGCATCGCTCGCCTTTCCTGGAAGAGAGGCACGCCGGCTGGGGGGTTGTTAGAAAGAGCAGAGGCGGGGGTGTTTGTGTCAGTGGGGAGGACGCGATACGCCGGGAGGCGAGTGGCGTGGGAGTCTCGTCCCTTTTGAAAAAGAAGGCCCTCGAGTTTGCGGCTCAAAATAAATACTCTTGGTTTGATTCATAAAAAAGTTTAGTCGTCATAGAAGTCATCCGTATTGATTTGAAATTAAAACTATGGTATACAACATGTAGACATTTTAATCCATATGTTTTTATGCAAATTTGTAATCCGATATTTCATTTATACAATTGCGCAGCGAGATTGGTTTTAGGAAATAAAAACCCCCCAGAACTCGGAGAAATTTTAAAATTTAAACCATTTACTTAACTTGATAAATGTTACTTGTAGAATAGTGCAAGGATTAATAAAGTATCCCTCAGCCGTAAAACTCACCATTTCAAACCACTTATCATAAAAATTTTCTGAAGGAGGTCACCCGTATTCCATAACCCCCCATTATTAGTTGCTCCTAAAATCCCCCCTGGCCTTAATTCCTAGCTGCGCGCAAGCATTTATGAGCCCTTTAAAATGATCAAAAAGAGAAGAAGAAGCCTTAGCATCGAGCCCCCCATGCTTTTCTGATGGTGCAGACGTTTTTTGAACCGTTGAGCTTCCGTAGGCTTCATCTTGGGCGAACATAAAGCCTATGGATTTATTCGGGATGAGCTCTACCATAACCTATTGACATAAATCTTTTGGTGTAGCCACTGAGTGAGAATTTAGGTATTATATGCTCATGCTCACTCTTATAATGGCCACAGTGAATGCTCTGTCGTAGAAATATTTTGAGATAGAAGTCCTTTATCGGTTAAGAGTGAAGGTGAAAGAAATGCCGTCTGATGCAGTGGCCGTCTATTTAGACCTTATTGCCATCCTTCCACTAGGTACCGTAAGTCTGAGAGTGTGACGGACAGTAAAAATTAAAATATTATTCGCTCAACACACACATTAATTTTCATTGACTAAGGCCGAATTCAAATCCAATTATACCACTTAAGTAGATACTATGTACTAATTCAAGTAAATCTTCTTCAAGGCGTTGTAACAAACCGAAACGTACGCTAACTTTCAAAAGTCGGTCCACATACCCAGCGCAGCCGTCTCCGTTATTTTCCGAAGTCGACCTTCGCGTATTGCTTACGCATTCCATGTCCTCTGAGGATCAATTTGACTTGATCGGGTTGTGAAAATGGTGCAACTTGACCGCTTTAACCTTTGCCAAGAGCCCAAAGCACGATTACAGAGGTAGGAAGGCCCCGTGAACCCTCCCCCCCTCACGGCCAAACAATTCTGCGATCGAAGAAAGTGGACAAGAATTTAAGGTTGTTCCGGCGAGTAACCCGTCGCGATAGGAAGAGAGAGGAATATCTTAGTCGTTTGGTACACTTATACAACACATACACTACAAATAAAATTTTCGGGGCATTTCGAACGTAACACTCCATTATTTTTTCTCCAAATCGTATTTTGAAAAATATGTAAATATATACGCCAATGTCAATTTTTCGTTTGCGTCCCGGTTACCATCCGTGCTCGCGTTCACCTTTATCGGGGGCGATGAAGAGCTATAAACAAAAAAAACGCCTGGTGTGACGTTGCGATAAAGGTTACACATACTAACACTATTATAAATTAACCGCTGTGCGGGAACGTAAACGAATGTGTAAAATTCAACCAAAACATTATATATCTAGTCGAAAACTTTGGAAGCTGAAGAATACACTACAAGCCGTATATTACCCTTGTTGTCTAACGTCGCTACATCGCGACGTGTCTTCAACCACTGTCAGGCCACATAAGAGAGAGCTAAATATTCAAGAAGAGTCGGTGAAGCCTGAACAGATCTTCACTGTGGGTGGATGGAACCGCGGCTGAGGGAATTCGTGTGACGGACGTCGATTTGATTATGCCACCTCACGCGGCAGAACAAGAGCCTGAATATCTTTCGACCCCCCTCACGCGAAAGATTCCACCCTTGTGTTTTTTTGGAAGATAACTTCAGATATGGGTGGTGATAAAAAGAAATATAGAGAAATTTGGATATTCTTCTTTTCAATTTCCATTCGAATGGTTGGATAAAAAAGTGACTGAACATAACATTCGAAATGAAAAAAAATTTTCTTTATTTTACTGATGATGAGTGACCATATTTCTTCACCGTGCAGATGGAAGAGGCTTAGAAGGTGTGTGTAGCGTTACCTATCAGGAGCAGTGATGGATAAAAGATGGATGGATGGATAAATTTGAAGAAAAAAAATGCAATCAGATTTAATTACACTGGCAAATTTGTAATTAATCAAAAATTATTACTTGAAAAAGTATTCAAAAGGATTACAATTAATTTTAATTTTGATCCTGTGCATGGGTGTATACAGTGGTGGCCAGGAGGGGGCAGCTGCTCCTCCCCCCTCCCCACCCCCCCGAGGAAGCAAAGATCGCAAAAGTCCTAAAGGAAAATCAGGACCGGATTGAAAAGAAAGTTTTCAACAAATTTTCTTTAGACCCACGAAAAATGATATTAGTATAGGACATCTAACTAAAATAAATATTTTTTCCAGCAAATAATTTTATAAACTAATAAAACGCTGTTTTAATTTTCTTACAGTGTTAGTTCCATTCACCTTTTCCATGCTAAAATGTTATTACTTGAACGGCCATGGCTCGCTACCCCCCTAGTTTTTATCCTGGGTACGCCCTTGCTTAAGTACATGATGCAGTCGCTGTCAATATTATCTCAAGCAAGAAGTAGTAACCTGAAAACCAGCATTTTAATTGTTATTTACTCGCATTGCCTAAAATAGTAATTAATATGTTTGATTTGGTACTCTAGGCATAAATAAATATGTTATACTAAAGATAAAACTGTTATACTCCTATGTTATACGGCGTGCATCTTATATACAGGTGTAAATAAGATGCACACAGAATGTAGCAGGAACTTCGTTTTTGATATCAGCGCGCGTGGAATTCAAATTTTCACTTTTGATTTCTAAAAATGTAACGATTACTCGCACGAGTTTTGTAGTAGGTTACTTAAATAAATTACCTTAAAAATATTAATTTAATGTTACCAAATTTGTATTGTTAATCAATAATTCGATTACTTTTACTTCGCTAAATCCAATCACTGATCGTGAGACGATAGCGTTTGTACACAGCTGGCGGCTGCATTCCCGTTGAAGGTAGGCGTCCGTGTGATCAAGAATTCGTGATCGTCGAGAGTGGATAGAGGAGGGGTGGGGATTTCCGGTCGAACGGGATTGGGTGGAGGGAGGGGGGTGTGGGCGGGAAGGAAGAGGGGGGTGAAGTCGATGCTGACGAGAGGCGTTGCCGTAAAACGATCGCCATCTCCTGGGGAATGAATCCGTGGAGGCGACGCGTATTCCAGCCACCCACCCACAATAAACCCCAATCATCCCAAACTTGCGTCCCTGCTCGTCTAAGCTTTTCTTCCCTCCCTTGGGAAATCCGCGGTGCCAGTAGCGGTGAGCGCTAGCTCCGTTCGGGGCCAGCTTATTTGCGCGATCATTTCCCACGAATATGACAAAAGAGGATCTAGACGTGGCGTCACCCCCGTCGCGCATTTAACAAGAAGCGTAAAGATCACGAGAATATTCGTTTTCCCTGAGCCATACCTAAAGGACGGATATCGAGAATTCTCTTTTGTACTGCTGACTACTTTTACTTTGCCAATTTCTTTTAATTATTTATGTTTTGCTTATACGTATCGAGCGACTATCATCGATAGGTAATATAACTTTGCATTTGCTGTACCCTTTTTAGAGTGTCTGCAGTAGTATTTAAAAAAAATAGAGTTATGTTTTCTAAGTTGCATCTTTCTCGCATTCGCATCACACCAAAAAAGGATTACAAATATCATACCTAAGTAGGTACAAAATATTCCATTGAACATTATTGAAAAATTATGAAGCAATGTCACTATAAAGAGAAGAAGTAAAAAAGTGTTTATAGGAGCGTTCAAATAACTATTTACTCTGTTTAAATAACTACCGGAACGGTACGTGGGATTTAAACGTGCTTTTTCACTCTCCGCTCCGAATCCCACGGAGAAATAAGCCATATCAGTTATCCGTCAAGTTACAAGCCATATCGATATCCGTCCTTATGTTGCTTACAAACAATAATATACCGGAATGTGTTATAAATAAAATTCATAACTTTTCCATGCTATTCCTCGGAATTTCAAACGTTATGATAAAATAATTGGGAAAAAAGTGAATCGCTCAACACACACCGCCGCACTGCGGACATTTTGGAAAACCGATTAAAAGGCGACCTGTATTTCTCTTTTCTTTGTGATTCAGGGACAAGGGCTATTGATGGCATCCACAATGTGCTCTCAGCTCCATCTCTTCCACTCCTTATGCCTTATTACATAGGAGTTTGGTGATACATACTTCCATCCATAAACCCACGCTATTCTTTCGGAGAATCTGCTCTGGACGAGCATTCTCAAGTTCAATTCAATGCAATTTTCTTTATTGCCGTGGACCTTTCCGGGCTTTGAGACATCATAAACGTAATAGTGCAATTTACAGTAAAAAATAATTATGACCAAAATTACAACCAAAGAAAACAGGAGTAAATTGTGCGAAGAAAGAAGAAAAAATAAAAATACCAATATCATTGCTGAAAATAAAAACATTTTCAAGGCCTAAGAAAAATGCATAATATCAAAGAAAAAAGAGTAAAAAATTGATTTTAAAAGGCAGCATTTCGGAAAAAACATTACTAAAAGTAACGAAGGAGTACATAGTAAAAATACAAGATTAAAGACCATCCTTAACAAAAATTACAGTAGCAGTATATACTTATGTAGGGAACTCCCAGATCTTTTTATGGTGTTAATCGAGTAATTCTATCTTGAATGATGCTGTGGACGTCAGTGTTCTGATTTGAGTCCGTATTCCATTTTATCTATCCTCCATTGCTTTGAAACATTTATCGAAATTTGAGGTCCTCTGTCGGGGAATATTAAGATCAAGGAGGTGGTTCCGGGTTGAAATAGTGTGAAAATCTATCTTGTAGAAAAAATCTGTCGGCAACGTAAGCATAGTTACCAGTGTGCGATATTTTAAATTTATACAAAGGACTTTAAATTAAGGTTCAGAGCTCCGTTATTATTAGCGCTAAAAATTTTGTTTTAAAGTTCTTTACGCACAGAAAAAACGAAGAATTCATTTCAAAGTATAAAAAATTGTAGCATGCAACAGAATATATTATTGTACAAACCAGTGGTAATAGAACCACTTCGCAACGGATTCCTGCGGTGAGGATGATCGTAAAGTAGTGGGAGGGTTGGAATTAATTGTCGAGGAGTGGCTCCAAAGTCTCGCTAAGCTGGGTCTCAGGCCGGGCCTGAATGCATCCCACATTTGCTACCTCAACGGTCACTTTCCTTCCCTCGTGTCGGCTAGAGCCGCCTTCCAGTTGTTTGCATCGAAAAATCCCTAACAGCTATACCCGACGTCAGGTCCTCTGTGTATGAAAATGCCCGTCGGCTCCACCCGACTAGAACGTGAACTAGGCCACTCAATGAGATGGTCGGTCGACGTCAAACCTTGTGCAAGACCAGAATCGCTGGAATATATTGAAAGTGGACCCCACCCTCCATAGATTCATGTTCCCTACCTCTCCATCTGCTCGAAGCCGCGTCCTGCGTCGCTAACAGGCCAGAATGCATCATCGAAACGGTAATGTTTCATGAAAACATTTCGTTCCTTCGATTGCCTCGCTGTGCAACCTAAAGGTTGGTTTGACTAGAGTTAACCGGGACTGGTACGTGAGTTTCACTATATTGGGGCATTTACGTTCCCTGGGTCATTTCGCTTTTCGAGGATTGTTGCAATGGGAGTCAGAATGGGCTTTACCCTGGATCTGAAACTTGGACCCTTTAATTAACAACCAATTGCTCTACCCAGTAAGCAACCTCGCTCCCCTTTCATTGACAGTGAAGCTGGATATATGTGGTGTATTGCACACTGCCTAATTGTTTACTTGAATAGAATGACTTTGATCAATTTTTTAATCGTCAAATTTGTTTTTTTTATTTAGTTTATCATAAAATTTGAAATAGTTCAAAATATAGATCACAATGTTCAATTTAAGCCTGTTTCGGTTTTTTTGGAGAGTATTTTTTTGTATTTATTATAAAAAATTCAGTTGAAAGCTTTAATTTTAAATCTTGGCCTCTAGTTGTCGAAAAAATCGAACATCATAGCGGCATCAGGTCCCTAGTGAAGAGGAACCTAGAATACCTGTGAACAGGACGCGTTTGCTTGCTTCTTGTGTTTTGAAAAAGCATTTGATAGAGTTTTATGGTGGAAGTTAATGATTATTCTCTTAAGAAAATGGGTGTAAAATGGAGGGATAGGCGACTGATTCGTAACCTAAATATGGCCCAGACTGCACAAGTGAGGGTAACGGATGGGAGATTTTGGGTGGGCAAGCTCTGGCGGAGGAGTAAGGCAAGATGTCTACTATAGGTGTTGCTTTCTTTATGTGTAAACTAAGGATATAAGGTAAGAGAGGCGTGGGAAGCTGGAGTAAATCATGGGGGATATATATTTAAATCGGTAATGCTCGCGGATGATCAGGCGTTGATTATCCAGTCATTGAGAGGGCTGCAGGCTCCAGTAGATGCGTTAGATAAGCGTTGCGAGGAGACGGGCGTGAGGATCAATCACAAGAAGACCGAGGTTTTTGTATAACACCTTTCAAACTCGGATTTTTGGTGGGAGCACTTAGACCTATTCCCACAGACCTATCATTGATTGTATTGCCTGCTGATGTTCTCCACGTAGTAATCACCATCATGTAATAAGCTCCCACTTCTTTTAAAACGGTCGCGTTTACAAGCACTATGATTAGTCGGGCTTTCTCAATCCAGCGGGGATAGCTTTCACACACAATAGTTAGGTTCGCGACCCCTCTTTACGCGGCTCAAAGGTCGTACAAATTCAGCGGACGACTCGTCGCCGAAGTCAGCGAGAGGCGGGGAGGAGGGTGAGGGGAGGCGTGAGAATAATGCGATGGACGGGGAGGCGGAAGTGTTTTTGAGGTTCATTGACGCGGGTGTAGGGGGAGGGGGAAGAAAGGAGGTTAAAGGGTGAGGGGGAGGGGCGCACGGGTGTGTCCTTTGTCCCTGCCTTCTCGTTGGAGGGAGGGGCAGTGGCTTTTATGGCTGTCATTTTGTGGGGGATGGGGGGTTGTAAGCCGTGTTGTGTCGTTCGCCGACGAACAGGGTGTGAGACTAGCCCCTGGGGCCCTGCTGGAGGCCCATGCCCCCCCTCTGGGGACACACGCTGCACCCCGCGGGGTGGGGTTTTTGGGTTTGTGTTCTCCAGGGAAAGAGGGGTTTACGTGCAAGTGACTCTATCCATGAGACGGGAGGGTTGTTCTCGAGTTGCCGCATGCAGGGATCAAGTGACCGTATCTGATTAGGGAATGTATATCTGGCGATTGAATCGACCTCACGCACCAACCCAGCCTCTCTCGAGCGATCGGGACCAAGGGGGTTGCTATTCCCCTCCCCCCAATGCAGCAGCGGTGGAGGTTTCGATATCACTCGAAGAATATGTCATGCCTGTAGCCCGTAAACGCCTAAAAATATGATTTTGGGTGATCCTTATTGATATTTGTCACACACACTGTACATACAAAACTTTTCACAACTGTAACGCAACCAATCGTCAAGATAGCATATCATTTTCAATTTAGGAAACTATTGTTCTACTAGCACTTTGACATCCTCAGCCCATCGTTGAAGAATAGCCGGGCTAAGGCTGTGGCCCATCGGTAGGCGAGTAAATGCGTAGGTTTTGTTTTTCACTTTGATACCATAGAACCGCCAGTGAAGGTGATGCACTTGCAATTGGTAAAATGCACTCTTAAGATCTAATTTAGACAAGTAAGAGTTCAAGGGTATTTTGGCTAGGGCTTGACCCGGGCCCAATAAGGATCATATAAAATATGATGACACAACTTGCATTTAATTTAAAGTATGAATAAAAATTATTTTGCAAAAAATTTCCATTTTATTCATAAAATTTGTCATGGATTGCCAATTATAATCGATGATATTAAAAGTTTCGGGTGTTGTGAAACTATAAATATTGTTTTTTTTGGAGTGTAACCATTTTTAAATTAAAAATATTGAAATAAGTACAGGGTTTTTTTTACTAGAATATTGATATTTCTATTAAAAGTATATCTGAAGTTCTTTCAAGAATAATCTCTTTGCGAAATACTTATATTCTCAATAAATAGTTAATTTAGGAGTTAAACGTCTTTTCCGAAGAAGGCTGGGTGAAGCAGCAATAGATACATTTAAAATTTATATAATTTTACATTGATAAACGATTGTAATACCAAGAGGTTTTTTTACGAATTCGAAGTTTCGCACGGGGCTGACGCCACCATCATATGGATGTTTTTCTTGCCTCTTCCTCATGTCCTATGAAGGATATCCAGATTGTTGGTAACGGCTGGTTTACTGAAAAATAACAATAAATATAAATAATTTGGACTAACAATAAAATTAGCTTCACCACTTCGGCGGGTTCAAAGAAAAGTAATACCCTGAACTGGACGCCATCTTAAACTCCCCTGCTGAACTACAACAGCAGATATCCGCACATGAGGTATTGAAATTCAGTTTCATAGTTTCTTGGTCTCATCCATCTGGACTTCAATTCGCCATTCCACTTTATATCCAAGTCACTTTTCATTCTGAGATTTATTATTCCGCAATTAAGGTTAGGACTCGATTCCACTATCACGGTCGCAAAAAAACGGTTCCAAAGCGCATTAAAAATTGAATGCTGCACGTCGCGTCCCAAAGTTTCACGCTTATTTTCCAGTAGATTCAAAATCAAACCAAATCCCGCTCTGATTTTCGTGCTAATTTCACATACCCCGCGCTAATTTTGCCTCTTAACGCCGTCATTGCCGCATGGGTTCCGGACACCCCTAGTAATCAGTACAGCTGATTTTTCTATAAACCGGGCTCAAAACGGTTGCGGAGGTTCTCCCATTCAAGCATTCCCCTCCCCACCTCAGCCCTATTCCCACGGGTGTGCTGATCGGCGAGGGAAGAGAGGGTGGCAAGTCCTTGCGGGTGGTTTTTCGGGGCTCGAAAGGGTGAACGCCCCTGCACCACTACAAGTTGCCTGCCTCTCCCCCACACTCTATAGAGACACGGATTGATTCGTCACGTGGGGCCCGAGTGGATTTGCGGCCTGAGCTCTTCATCATCATCATCGTCTTCCCCTCGGAGCATATGCTCCCCCGCGAGCGCGCGCCTTCCCCTTCACTTGTCTCTCCCCCATTGAAAGAGACGTGTACAAGGGGGTGAGGGGTGGGGGGATACGCTCCCAGCGGGGAACTGTTAGGGCTTTTAATGCCGCGGATCGGAAGGGGGGTTGTTCATTGAAAGGGAGGGCTTTGGTGCTGTGGCCTATGCACGTGGCCCGTGGACATTCACTGCGAGCCACGGGTATATTCCCTCGAGCAGGAAATCCCCGAACTACGCCAAAATGTTCCGCCAGGGGTGAGAATGGGGAAGGAAATATGCGGCCGGAATATTGTTAGCGCGCAGCGAGATTTATTGCAATGAAGTAATGCTTGTTAGTCTGTGGTCCGCGTCCATCTGGAACCGATAAAGCCACCGAAATGTCTTCTTCGTATGACAGGAGTTTTTTTGCTATTAATCTTGCCGTATATATGGGATACGAAAATGCATTCTTTTCGTGTTGGAACCGTTTTCTTGCGTGTTCTTTTGTGTCTCCTCCGCTTGGATGTCTGAATTCCTTACACATGGGGAAATGAAAACCTTATTTTTACTCGTTTTTTCATTACTTGCTTCATCTATTTGTCTGTTTCATCGTATTGATATTCAACCTTCACTTCCCACTGTCGGATCGGTTTGAATGTTTGCACTTTTTACTTGCTTCTGATAAAAATACAATATCCAGCTATCAGACATTTGAAAATTTGTTCCATTTGGCTTTCTTTAATTAACTTAATTTCCATTAACAAAATTTTCTCAATGAATGGCGTTAACAGCTCTCGCTTAATCGATTACATGTTTCACAAAAAAAGTAGAAAAAGTAAAATGAAAAAGATTTAAAAAAGCTTTTTCCAAAAACAGTATAAAATACACTAAAACGTAAAAAAAAGCTTCTCATCACTTTGGAAATAAACTGTGAATTCCAATGTTACCTACTCAGCACCCACGCTTTAGTCGCCCAGTGATCAGAGGCTTTTTTTTTACCTGCTTGAAATGCTTTTTTGCTTGCTTGGGTTGAAAAAGCTTGTTTATTTCCTTTTCATTTTATTTTTATTTCTACTTGCGTGAGAAATTTTTTAAAAAAGTTGACATGATCCTGACAATTGGGTCAAATTTTCTTCGCTCTGAGATACAGGATGACAACCTGAAACTTTTCATTATTTCATTGAATACGCTCGAAGAAATAACGATATGAATTTTTATTAGGAACCAAAAATAATGTATTCAACGGTGTTTGGCGAGATGTTGTGGAACATATTGCAGTTATAAATGAAAGTGAAAATACTCTGTGAATGTCCACAGTATTTATTCAAGTACGACGCGTTTCAGCGATTCATCGCTATCATCAGGTACAAAATCAGATTTTGTACCTGTTGTGTTTTTTCACTTTCATTTATAACCAAATATAATATTTCCTTTAAAATAATATTACTTAATAATATTCTCTTTTCCATGAGGATGTGCGAAATTTTTCGAGATGTATTAACATTGCTGGATGTGCTTAAATTTGACGACCTGTTTCTTGAGCTCTGAATTTTCACTAGATACCCAGTTTTGAGTCGTTGAATATTTGTGGCAATTGAGAATATCTGACTATGGTAGATTTTCTTCCCGGCCTCTGTGACGTATTATTTTTTCTATTTTATTTTTATGAAGCTTAAGTCACAGTGTTTCTTAATCTGTTCGAGAAGCGGAATGGATTTACTTTTTATTAATACTCCTATTCTGTTTTGGTGCATCAACTTTGGTAATAAATCAGCATCCCGATTTCTATGCTCAAGAATGGTATTGAATTTAGTTAAACCATATGATCATGCCATGAGTACCAAAACTATTGACCAGTCCTGCAAAAAATTTAGCATGCTGTCTTACTGGGCTTAAGCTTTACTTCTTTCTCATATCTCATTAGTTTTCATTGTCAGCTTAGAATTTTCTCATTCATTTAATTTTATATTTGTTAATTTTACGATTATAACTCAGTATTCTTTTTCGTATCACCCATGAGTTAATTTTTACTCAATATTTCCTCAACACAGTGTAATTTTTAGCTAATTTTTGTGTTTTAAAATAGTAAGGAAGACTTTGGAGGCTATTTGACGAGGAGGAAGTTCTAGTAACTTTTCAACAATTGCCTATTTTTCCGAGAATTCAAGGTGAATTACTTAAAATGTTGTATACGTCCTCTAAATGGGCAGAATACTCAATAATGACGTCAATTAAACGTGAGAGATATAGAGAAGACTCATGATTTAGAAAAGGGTAGGGAGTAGACTGTATTTGTCAAAACAGTATCGTGTCCCTCTATCACAGTGGGTACATTTTATGCCGTGGCATGAGAAAAAAGTAATAAATAAAAATTTAAATTCTATTTAAATGTAGATTAACTAGAAAGTAAAAAAATTACGAATAAACTTCAATATGGTAGTAATTTCAGGTTAGTCATTAAGTGCAGTAAACGAACTTAAAGAGTGAAAAGAATATTCTCGCGCATATCCGTTTGTTCCGAAAGACGTTGGATGAAATGACTTCATTAAGCCATAAGAATGAATTATAACTTCGATCTAGAGTGTTTTCGAACCACGTTTGAGCTCATCAACGTCAAAAGATCATAAATAACTTTTATTACCTAATCGTTGTTTTATTGTTGTTACCAGTGAGTTTTGTGTTAAAAACAAAGGAAAAAGACTTAGAGGAGTTGACCTTTTTAATTTTGGTTATCTATCGCAATTCTTTCAGCGTAACCTACCAAGGAAAGTATTAACAGGATGATTATCATTTGTAAATTTGAATTTTATTGCTCTAGAACGGTATTTAAAGCTTTTTATGGGAGAACTTAAAATATGAAATGTGAGTTTTTGAGGTTGTATCGCTCGTTTTTTGTCTCGTTTTTTTTTGGTCTATTAATTTTATGTGGTTATTTCTTTCAAAAGACGTTGACTATTTTTTTAGTCTACTCCCACTGATCATAAATATATTACCGAGAAAATAATGAGATAAAGTATTTATGTTTAATATTTATGCAAATACTGATAATTATCTGCTCAGATCTCCCTAATACAATTCAAAATGATAGACAGTGTTTTAAACATAGCCCGTCACTGTCATGCAAACCTGTAACACCGCGGTATCTTCCGGCTTGACTCATGATCTTAGCCATGATTATCCTTTCATTATCCTGCTGAAAGATTTTTACTCGCATTTCGGCGTTCTTAGTCTTCATTTAGTTTCATAGTCTTATTTACAATCATTCTAGCATAGGCTTATAGTATCAATAGCCTAAAGTGTACAAATCGCTAATGGTAGGCTATGGAAACCCAGCTTACAGCTTTCACTTGAGCGTATTTACATTAAAACCAATACAATAGTATCAGTACAAAAAATAAATTCCTATGGGCTACCTTTATTCAAAGGTATTGATAGTCTTCAATGGATTAGGATGTTACAAAATAGACTGAAAATGTTATATTTAGATCAACGTAGACTATAGGCCTAGCGTGCGTCATCATAAATGTCGAAATCTCGTATTCCATAGTTTGATCCAAATCTTCATTCCTTTCAGATCTCAACACGGACCCATACCTCGACGTGGGCTACGTGGGCAGGGGTCCGGAGGCCCTTAGTCCGGGGCCCGTGATGGGCCAGCACATGGGAGGGCCCCAGCAGCAGCGCACAAAGAGGATGCGGACGTCTTTCAAGCACCACCAGCTGCGCACCATGAAGTCCTACTTTGCCATCAACCACAACCCGGACGCCAAGGATCTCAAGCAGCTCTCGCAAAAGACCGGTCTTCCCAAGCGGGTCCTACAGGTTGGTCCATCAAATTAATCAATACTTTAATTTAAATGGTGGATTAAAATAATCAAGTCGTATCCAATCATTCCAGTTTCAATCCACAAATTTCCTGAATGGATTCTCCCAAAAACATTGGTAAACAAGATCATTTTACACATATCGCAATTAATGGAAAGAATTCAATAAATAGAAATCAAAGAAAAAAGTTACGACAAAAAAGAAGCAATAGTCCTCGTTGAGTCATTTGCTCCTCTCTAGTGTAAAAAGTTAGAATTTTTATAGGATAGATTTGGAAATATATTGGCATCGGGATAATGGAATGTTGATGGTAATGTAATAAATGGTTGATAATAGTCATACAAAGCCATTGTAAAGAAGGGGTACTTGAAGATGCGACATGTTTCACATCTTAAACGGTTGCAGGGAGGGGGCTGTGGTTTAATTGATATATATTGGTTGTGGACAATGGTTTAGTTTGTTTTAAAGATACTGGCCAGATTTTGTGGTTTTTTAAAGACGAGTGACGGGCATCACGGGAAAAATCTGGAAGTGGTTGTGTTGTCCGAGAGGACGGGGTAAAGGCCCTTAGTGTACTACGCATAACGTCCACGCCTGGAGTAAAGGTCGTGCATAGGGAAAGAGACTGTAAGGAATTGTCCCCGCCTTGTTGTTTCGGGACTTGTTTTTTTTGTTCGGAATTTGTGACGAAGGAGGGATTCCAGGTAATCCCTTCTCTGGAGGCCACGGTGTGGATTTGAAATAAATCTATTCATGCAGTCCGGATTGTTGCATATTCTGTGGCCACGGATGGATAGAGAGAAAGGGAGGGAGCGTTTGGTATTTGCCGGATAACAGCTATTGTAGTGCAGTTTATTAGTGCTTTTTATGAGTACATAAGTGTTAAAGTTACTATTAGCGAGAAAAATGTCCACATCAAGGAATGTGACGCGAGTGGAGGAAGAATAGGATGTGAAGTTTACGGAGGAAAACGAGTTGAGGGAGGAGATGAAAGTGATCAAAGAATCCATGCCATGTGGCCTCAGAAGGAAGATGTCGTCAATGTATCTCACCCAGATTAAACTAATTGTAAGTGTTATTTTGCGAAGTGACGTATTTTAAATTATAAATAATAGCAGCCTTTACTGTCTTAAGCTTCTTTTATCGGATAGGAAGCCAAGATTCATAATGCCGAGGAAAGTGACCGTAGGGGTCACCTACTCTGCAGGAGAATACCGTACCGCGTGGTGCATAACCATCAGGCGAAGGCATTCCAATGTGATACGTTCTACGTGCTGAGTAGTGCCGGCATATGGAAGAACTGCGTAGAAAAAACGTTTCGGAAATAAAATTTCGTCTTGAATTCTTCTTTGAAGTTTCATAGATACAGTTTTCAATTAGACTATCCAAATTCGTTTAAAATGCATAGATGAATTTATAAATTTATCTGTGAATTCCGTATGAATTTCAGGTTTATCATTATGTTGAAACGTTACCCCACAAAAATCTGCCGGGGAAATTTCAATTTGTTATAAAAAATTATTATGCGTAAAAAAACAATTAATTTTATGTTCCTCGTGAATTTTCAAACAGTCAACGTCAAATTCCCTCGTTGTGATATTTATTCAATGAAATTTCTTTCATATTTCCAAGGGACCGTACTAGTCACGTGGTTAGAACTCGGAGACGGGTCTTCGCCTCCTTTCGTGCTAGTTCATCAAAATCTTCCTCTCCTCGTCATCCGCCGAACGTGTCTCTGCTCTGTAGTGGTAATGCTGGTGGCCGAATAGTAACTACTCGTTATATCTGTACTCGTTATTCGCTCGAATCCAAGCCAATGGTTACTTAAGTGGACCGTTTGGAATTGAATAAATGTAAATTTGATCTCTTGATTCACAAGATTTTGCTAAAAGGGTAGCATGGTCTTAATAAAGAAGCATTTCATCTGAGGCAATGAAAAATTATTTCTCCGAAATAATATGATTCAATTTAAATAATGTTTTTATGGGATGTATAAAATATTGAAAAGTATTAATAAATAATGAAACATCAAAATTTTACAAAAGGTAAAGTTAATTTGGTCACTGGTTGTGAAAGATTAACGACGAAGAAGAGATAGTAAAACTAGGTTATTTAAAAAATAATGGATTGTAAAATGAATAATATGTGCCACGTCAAAACTAGGCTGTACCAGTTGTATGTCGTGCCAGTATTAAATTTATGTGGGACTATATAGTTTTTTACTATTCATTATGTGAAGCTTATACCATGAACGAGACAACGAATTAGGTTATTAAAAACAAAAAAGAATGTAAACCTGCCAACTACTCGTAAGTAGCGGTTACTTCGCGAGAAAAAAGACGAGTGTTACCGATGTACGAAAAGTACGTGAAAAGCCCATCACTAGGTGATAGTCATTTGTCTTGTGTGCAGCGTTGCGTCACCTGTCCTCCACCAGCATCCTCGAACCGCTCCTACCCTTCATCCTCTTTACCAATTAGAGGGTGAGGTTAGGCAACTGTTTTCGTACAGGGGCGGAGTAGGAATGACGGGGGCTGTCTCGTCCGGAAGGGGAGGCAGCACACCGTGGGCGGGAAGTGCCTCGCTTAACGCCTCGCGACGCTCATTTATTTATCTGACGTCGTCGGCGTGAGAGAGAGTGGGGGACTCGGGAGGTGGTGGCGGCGACACGGCTGGGGTCGCGCCGCGCGGGGATATAATTGAATTTGGCACGAGGGTCGCCGCTCTCTCGACTGACGAGGCGAAGCAAAGGGGAGGGCCCCACAGGTTTATTTACAGAGTCGGGACGCAGGCCTCAAATTTGAGGCGGTAGAGAGAGAGGCTTTTTTTTTTTTACCTTTCCGGCCGCAAGGTGGGAAACGGTTCATTTATTCGTCGCTGTCTCTCTTCGACCGCACTTCATCCTAAAGCCTCGCACACAACAGCTTAACGTAGCGTAACTTGGCTTACCGTCGAGCAGTGTAGAGTAGTGACATGATAGGGGATAGGGGGTGGAGAACCCTGGTAAATGCATTAATCCCTCGGATTTCTTATACAACGTTGTCACTTGTACGTGAATCGTCAGGAATCGCTAGTAAAAATCCTCTCTGTCGATATCAATTTGAGGGGTGCGTTGGACCCTTGCCTTTTTATGCATTTTGTTCATCACTGACCAGTGTGTACAGAAAATAACGTGAGTTTTTGTTTTTCGGAAAAAAATATTTATCTGTCTCCATTAATGTTGTCGCCTTCAAGTTTGCTCATGCGAACATTTGCCAGCGCTTCTTCCGATCCTACAAACACTCCTTGAACTCGATCTTTAGGGTAGCCTTTAGCTCTGTCAGCGAATTATTTTACTGTCATCTGTGCGTGTAAAATGACTACTCTAAAAAGGACTCTCTTCTTAAATAAGAAGAAGTCATACGTAATCATGTCTGGCGAATACGGAGGCTCAGGCATCGTTACTGTATCATTTTTGGTAAAAATTCACAAAGGAGCGATGAAGGGTGAGCCGAAAATCACCGTGCTCATAAAAATCGTCTAGCCTTAGCGGCTGCCTCAGCCAATGTAAAAAATAAATAGAGCCAAAATATAATAAATGAACTTTGACAAACGCACTCTACAAACTCTAAACCTGTAGAATTTAAACATTCCCATTATTTTCGGAACACACATCGTAGATGTTTGCATGACTGACTTGGCAAGCTGGTCCTTCACCCTTCTTTGAACCCTTTCTACTGTCATGGGACAACTCTTGCTGGTTGTACTGTATTCTGAAGAAGACTAATCAATGACAGTTTCCTTCAATCACGGCATAAACCCGTTGGAACTCAAAACAAAGGAATGCTAGCCATCGCACTTAGGAGAGGTGTGCTGGTTGGAGGCACTTGCACAGTGGGATGAAATGGAAGAACGGCGGAAAAAAGTGCTTTTTCTGAAGTCATGATTTTGACTACATATGATCACAATCCCATAAACTAAGACCGGGATTTCATGTTTACCTTTTTGAAACTAATTTTATTGATATTTTACACCACGGTATGAAACCTTAATGACAGAATGCGCTCGGTTGCTTCTGTAAGATGCATATCGGCGACAAACCTATGGCAGTTATCATCGTCGAAATCGTTATAATGGCAGTCGTCATCATGACTTTCTACCCGGAAATTGATCGTCAAAGAGTCGAAATGTGGGTCATTTCAAGAAAAAGTTTGGGGGAAAATTGCTACTCCTAAATGATTTTATTATTATCTTATGTTTGAGCCTTAGTGGAATTTTCATAGTCACAACCAGAGAAAGATTTTGTGAAAGTATTAGCATTATTTGAATAAAAATTCAGTGAAATTTAACAAATTTTTACCTTTACCAAAAAATTATTCACTGATGCATTTCAAACATGCGAAAGATACATTTTATCATACTGATGGTCTTTTTTACTTTCTCCCTCTTTAGGTTTGGTTCCAGAACGCACGGGCCAAGTGGCGTCGAATGATGCTCAAGCAGGACTCTTCGTCCAAGTGCGGCGGCGGAGGCCCGCACGGCGACTCGCCCGCGGACAAGGGCTCCTCCTCCGGCTCCCTCCTCATGCACGGGGCCCCGGGCCCGCCCTCGCCCCCGTTCGCCCGCCCCGCCCCCTCCTCGCCCTCCGCCCTCCTCCCCACCGCCCCCGACATGGACCAGCGGCCGCGCGGAGGCTTCTTGGCGGCCGCCGCCGCTGCCGCCTCCGACTGCACCTGACCCCCGCCACTGCCCGCCCCCGCCGCCTACGGGCCGTGGTGGGGCGCCGCAGAGTGATATCGTTGCATCGGAACAGGCTCTGCACGTCCGATCGCCGTGAAATCCCATTGCCGATCACAGTGCTCCGTGTTATATTCTTTAAAGTGACAGTTGGGTGCGAAAAACGAGACTCCTGTTATCAAGTGACGACAGCAGTATATGTGTCGAGAGCGATGCAAGACTCTCTGAAGTGTCTATACAGGTTGTGTCGGCATGCGCATCGCATGCAATCATAATGTGTTCCATAAACGATGGTGTTTTTATTAAAACCTTTGCCAAAAATTTGTATTTTTATTTCTTTTTAGCAATTTTTTGTATTTTTTTATTTTATCGCTCAGCTGATCCCAAAAGGATAAGTTCCTTGATGCGGTTTACCGGACGATATTTCGGGAATAACTTTTTGACAATAGGTGGCTGGGCTCGATTGCATTAGAATACAATGGCTTTGTCTGTAACAGCATTCTCAGCCTTCGTCTCATTATTGCAACATCTGGATGAATTCTATCAAAAGTAACAAAATTTTTTATGCAATATCTCTTTAGTAATTTTGATCATTTTTATATGTTAGATTAGGAATAATAAAAACGTTGGTTAAAGAATCTCACCATGCAAATGCCATAATAGTCATATGAAGCCATTGCAAAGAGGACGTACTGCATATATTTTGTTTCATGCGTGAAATAAAATACATTCAATACGAAGGAGACACAAATTTAGCTCCTACCATTGATCAATTATTTCCTGAGTAGAGGCAGACGACCTCTTTTTCAGGGTTTGGAATCAGCGGCCACAATCTAATAATCATCTCTCGTTATTATCTGGCTGGCAGTTGTATTTTTATTCAAATGGTGAATGCAACTAATCCATTAGCGCCTAATCATTTCAGTGTCGATCCACGATTTTGGAGCAAAAAAATTGCGCAAATGAATCCGATTATCGCGCGTATCTCTGGGGGACTGCTCTTACGACTTCCGTTGCCCACGTTCACATTTGTCTCAAATTTTCCGTTTGAAGGAGTTCCGTTCAAGTGTTTGAATGCCTCCAGCTAATCCCCGCAGCGGGTGTTGTCCCTTGCTTGACAGAGGTGGCGGAGGGTATGCGGAAAAGGATTGGATCGGCAAGTATCTGCTCTGTTATCCGCAATGAGTTTCATTGCCCAATATGACCACGGATTCCAATTCTTAGTTGGGTGCGCTGCTTATGCACTTCTCCTCGTTTTTTTCTCCCTTCCCCCCCCTCCGCTCTCATTACACCTCCCGTATTCTGCGCAATCAGATGACATAAGCTTTTGCTAGGACCGTAGTATAGCCACTGTATTGGTTGCAATGGCACCGTGCGTGTGCTGAGGTCTACTCTTCCTGCGTTTCCACTGCCCTGGCTGTATTCTGCACGGCCACCCGTCATTTGCGGACCTCAGTGGCACAGGAAGCCATGACAACTGTCTTGTTTGAAGAGCTGGCAGCGGAATTATTTTCGTTACATCAAGTATACGGTAAGGAAGGCATTTATTTTGGCGGGCTAAACAGAATATTTATGAATATTATTTTGGATATTATGATAAGTTAATCTTGACAGTAATGGGTCGTTCGCGATTGATCCATTCAAAATGATTGATTCATCGAGTGAATCAATCGAAAGACATGAATCATCGAGCAAATACAAGGCGATCAACGATCAATTTGACTTCTGTTTTCATCAACTCAAACATCACGACTACCGATTTAGCCAGAAAGTAATTTTAAATTCCTGGTTTGGACGATTTGCTGCTAGAATCGTATTTAATTGTATGAGTCTCAATTTATATATTGGTTAAATCAGCCTTCCTAGTTTCAAGAAAAGTTTAAATATATGTCGTCAGAAGATTTCTTTATTTGAACCCATAAATCCATTCCAGATTAATCCTTTATCTCCACCGACTTTCAAATTTCTTCAAAGAAACCGTTACCCAGTTAATTGGGGTGATCGGCTATCAATTAATCCACTCATCGGAGTCCTTTGATTATTTACTATTTATGAGTCTCTATTGACCACGAAGTAAGCCATTCTCGCTGAGTGATGAGCTTACGATTCTTTCCATTCAATGATTCACCGAGAATCGGAAGACCGAAGCGATTGATTCAATTGATTGCACCATCAAAGTGACTTGATTTATGAAGTTCAAATCTTGGCATAGAACGACTTTGCATATGCATAGCCATTGATTCTGTTGTTTGGATTCTTTCCTATTGTGGAATGTGCAGCATTGATAGAAATAAATATATTTACTTTTATTTTTAATGACACATTCGCGGTTTTGAACATTTGGAGCAATTTCTTTATGAAATGATGTTGGATTAGCCCGTGATAAACTTTTAACCGAATTCTTCAGTTGTGTGCAGACACCGCGACAATTGTATAGGAAAATTCATATGTCTCAATCGGAAAATTTTATTCAGAGAGTAGATGATTCAAGTAGGAACAGTAAATACTGGGTAGTATGTCGGTACAATCTTAATATGTATGTACAATCAATCACTACAATTCACAACGTGATAGCAGCAAAGATTGTCTTTCTACTACTCAATTTCCAACCAACCCAAGAATCCAAATATTATCATCTAGAGTGTAAACAGGAAACATAATGAAGACACACTTTTGTATGTTCCTGGGAGTTTTAATTACCGACCCAGGTTTCGACAGTACCCTATGTCATTATCAAGGTGAATTTACACAATTGTACAAATTTGTGTAAATTCACCTTGATAATGACATAGTGTACTGTCGAAACCTGGGTCGGTAATTAAAACTCCTGTGGAACATACAAAAGTGTGTCTTCATTATGTTTCCTGTCACCAAGTTCCACCAAGTATCGCCTTCCAGCCTTAAGTAGAATGTAAAAGTTTCTATTATCTCACTAACGATTTTGGACATAAGGAGAAAGGCTTATGTACAACAGCGGCGCATACATCGACGCAATTTTCCGACGACGAGCGCGTTTCGCGTTGGTAAAATAAATATAAGTAATACACAGGACCTTCATGTCTTGATTATGTGCCCCATGTCCACTGGGAGTCAATTTGACTTGATCGGGTTGTGCCATTGGTGCAACTTCACCAATTTACCCTTGCCAAGAGCCTCAAGCATGACTTCAGAAGTAGAAAGGCCCCGTGACTCCTCTTCCACTGCAAAACATTTCCCCTTCGAAGAAAGCAGTGAAGTTGTTTGGTGTTCCTACGATTTACCCGTTGAGCGAGGAAGAGAGAAACATCCAAGTCGTTCTAATGTGGCTGGTAGACCAATAAATAAAGCACAAATGATATAAGCGTAATATACAATATAATTTTCAGCGCATTTAGAAAAAGTTCTGCGCAAAAAAATACAGAAGTAATTTACAGCGCATTTCGAAGATAGTCCTCGAGAATTTTTTCTCCATATTGTCCTGCGCAAAATACGTGGTAAATATTCGCACGAATGTAAATATTATTATCGTTAGCCATACGGTTGCAATCCCTGCTCGTGCTCAGCTGTGTCGGCATTATTTAATTTATCGTTTGATGAGACAAATAGAAAACTGTGACATTGTAAAAATCCCTAGAAAAAATCTTTAGGAAAAATAAATGCGCCTATGAGGGTGTCGTACAAGTATCTATAATAATTATTTTAAAAGTAGGTCGAAGTGTCGATATTTGGTTGCCATGGGCTTGAGATATTTTCTAGAAGATAATGGGCAACTAATGGAACTCTCATTCGGACAGAAATTCGAGATTCTCGTCTCTACCTGAAAAGTGCGTTGTGATGCAATACGTCTAGGTGTTTTAGAAGACCAGCCAAGGTAATTGTGCCAGAGTGGGACTAACTAATGGGGAACCGATTCTGGGCCTCGTGGCCCTGCTTCGGGAGTTGGGGAGAAAAGTGAGAAGTATAGGGGTAGTTATGAATGCCTCGACAAAAACTTCAGTGGATGGTGAAAGCAAGACAAACTAGCCCTTTATGGCACAGAGGCTTAAGGCAATACCCAAAGTTTGAGCTTATGTTAGTATATTAAGTGGTTGTTCGCGCATGTCGTGGGGACCGAATTTAAAAAGTGACTCTACTATCGTTTTCAATAACATAGAGATACCCTACTTAATTGATGGGGCCGGATCACTGAAAAATTGGAAGGTTGGCTCTTGTATTCTTAACCTTCACGCCACCAAGAGCCGCCGAGGATGGACGCGGTCGCGACTGAGCTATTGAAGCTGGGATCCCCTGGGGGAAAAAACCCTAGCGGATGGAATGCACTGAGGAAACTCCCGCCCCTGCACACGTTCACCCGTCGAAGTGTTTTCTTCCGGGCTCAGTGGCGAGGTTTTTCCTCTCCTTATATTCATATTAGGACTCACCTATTATGTCTCACTAATTCGTGACTGCGTAGCCGTGTATGTCTATTTTGTACGCGGTAGTTGCGGTACTTTTTTATTTTTTAAAAGAGGCAATCTTTAAAGTAACACAGTATATACAGTTGACTGAATAAAAAATTAATGCCATTTTTTTTAAGGACAAGATTTATTAAAATAATTACTCTATCAACGCAAAGGCTTAAAGTCAAAGGATGTAGCTTACACTGAGTGCCAACCCTCCAAGTATTCACCGACCCGGCCCAATCAATAAAATGGAACATAAGGGTGTTTACATATTATTGAAAACGATGATACATATATCGTACGGGGAAAAAACTCTTGTCATGAGAATAGCAAAGGGCAGCATATAAGAAAATATTCTCTTAGGCCCATCAGATTTGGAAACTTGAACGTGAAGATTTCCTTTGCGTCAAGTTAAAAGGCATGCCGGTGACTGTTGAATATGCTATTCTCATATATGTGCGTTAATGCTCACCTTGTAAACTCTCTCACCCTTTGAAAGCGTTATGACCTCTCGTTTGCTTACTCTCCATCATCTCATGGCCTCGTCAAAACAGCTGCTCACTCAAAGAATCGTTTACGATCTCCCGATGAAAAGAATAACCCATCCGTGAATTGCCTTCGCCGACCGCCGAGCCTTCTCAGCAAAAGAAAAGGAGATCTAACGGAACTGGTGAGGATTTTCGTGCATTTAACTGCGGTATAATAACGGCCCGTTACGACTCGAAATCTTAACGTCGGCCCCATTGGGATGGTACGTTTCTTAAAAGTACCTGAATCATGACTTTATGCCTGCTCCTGTAGATTTATTTACGCGGCCAGAACGGAGCACAAACTTCGTAAATAAGAAAAATGATTTTGCGATTTATTGAGGAATAGATTACTAAAAAAAATCTCGGGATCGCCGCCAGGTCAGGAACTGCATTACTGCCGTTGTTTCGTTGTCCGATTTGGGCTATGAGTGAGCGCCCTCGTAGCTCTGAGGACAATGGCCGAGTCAGACATTGAAACGTCTTATAGTGGGTGGAAATCAAAAAAACATTGACAAAACCCTAAATTTTCATTATTTTTTTGGAAAGGAGAAATGGTAGTCTGATGGTATAATATCTGAGGATAAGGAACTTTGGCTATTTGAGTATTTGATTAATATACGTATGTTATGTAACACATTGATTAAATTCCTATCCTTACTGAATGGGATATTGTGCAGCGCTTTTAATACTTATAGAATGGTACCTATTTTACTGTCTCTGCCACATTGTTTAAGATAGGACCCTGATTGGTTTATAGCAGAAATAATTTCCCCCACATTGTTTAAGAGTGGCCCCATTGTTTAAGAGAGGTTTATAGCAGAAATAATTTCAGATTCGGATTTAGGAGGCAATAATCTTTTACATTGGAAAAATATCGTGGACCTATGTTAAATAATAAGGGATATATTAGTTTTGATAATCTTTTCCTTATTTCCGCCCACTGTGCGGTGGCAATAATGCAATTCCTGACCCGGAGGTGATCCCGAAAACTCTTCACGCAGTTCGTCAATATGATTTTCCTGGCAGAAATTGACGTTGTAGTCAAATTTAAAATGAAGTACTTAGTGTATCGTTTTTCCGGAGCCAAATGTTCAGTCAACATTACATTAAAAATTTAACTACGAGATACTTTAAGAGATTGAGTCTATAGAACGCATCACCATTTTTTGTTTTTTTTTACGAGTGGGTATGCATGTACGTACTAATAAAACTAGCGCCGTCCTATTCAAGTTCTTCCTGGAGGGGAGGGGTCGCCATCTGGGATATTTTTCAAACCAATATTTAAATGGTAGACATGTATAAATGATTTACGAAGTGACCGCTTTTAATTTCCTAAAATAATTTCATGAAGTTATAGCCATTAAAAAAAAACCAAAAATGGTCTCCCTTGGTAGCTAGCAGAAAAAAATCAATTTTATGATGTCTATCATTTGGAAAATAGTGAGAATAACATGTTAAAATTTTTATTTTGGAGCGATATCTTATCTCACCTATTACTCTCACTATTTGGTAAGGTTTAAATAGACTAAGAAGCGCAATATAATTTTCAAAACTGTAAAAAAATCACCCAATTGTATGAAATTTCTTTTACAGCCATAAAATAGCTAAAAACAAATATCAGTTGTATGATTAGCACCGAGTAAGTATATTCCTCCCCCTAATCTCGCGTTAGCGAAGCTGGCACGTAGTAAATTTTGACAATGCCAATAAGAAATATACAATCAGATACAGTAATTTTTATAACTTTGTAACTGTTGCATTTATAATATCTGTGTTGTTCTTTTAGCTTGAGCCGTTAATACGATAGTATTTTTCTTAGTCATTATTTTCCTTAACTGCGTCAAAGCAATTTTAGGACTTGCCCACAGAAATTATAAAATCCTTGACAAAGAGCTCGATCATAAATTCCTCAGAAAAAAATACTACTGAAGTCAAGTAATGATATTTTCTCAACTTGGAGGTGTTAATATCTTGAATGCTGCCTCGCAAATTAATTGAAAATCACGTAAAGCTGTGTGAGAGCAACGCACCGATACTGTTTTATTGCCGAGGATTCTGTTCTGAAGTGAAGTTATCTATTTTTTTGAATACGTCCTTATCGAATTTCAACGGTCTGGGTGCCCCTGGTTCTTTGCAGTCCCAATGTTTGAATCTCTTGCCTACAAGTAAGCGGCAACTTGCCTCTTTTTTGTTTTAACGCTATGGGAGATGTTGGGAAATCTTTAGCTTCTGTTGCAACACGTCTCTCCCGCCCATCTGCCGAATTATTTCACTGAATATCGATTTGCGGGTCCAACTAAACTATTACGATTGGTTATATTTCATTTTATATCGCATGTGATCAGAGTATACTGATGAAGACAGTCTTGGGTTCATCTCTATCATTTTAGGGTCCAAATCACTTTCCATTTATAAGTAAATAGAGGAATGGATTGAAAATCTCTTTAAATAATTAATAGAGGTGTCACTCGTGCAGTTCAAAGAAAATCACGGCATGTTTAAAAACACAAAATATTTCACTTCTTCAAATACACCTAATTATTGACATACATTGAACCAAGTATGCAATTTTTTCCTTACTCATGCCCCGAATGTGGAAAGATGTTTAGATTTTAGAGATTGTTGAAATGAGGAGTGAGTATGCGACTATATAAGAAACTGTGTCCGTTTAATGAATTAACGCAAGCCCGAAAAAGGAACCTCGTATTGTCTAATGGTGTTTTACCCCAAAATATTGTATCATTATGCCACTAACATTCCATGATAGCTCATTTCATAATAAATTTCTGGGAAGGACGCAGGATTAATTTTGTTGCCTTGTCAAAAATTCGATCATAATACTAAAGAAATCGTAAAAAATCTACGTAAATAATGCTAAAAATTGTACGCCTATTACTCGATAAATGTTTTGCGGAACGTATTTATTGAATAGTTTAAAACTAATAATGATGAAGAAAAAAATAAATAAATAAAAAAAATTTTATTTTTAGACAAAATTGGGTAAAAACTCATAAAATAAAGAATTCCTGAAAACTTGAGTAATAAACCTTTTTGTTGAGGATAGAGTGTAGATCCTAAATCTATTGCAAATATATTTTGCCATCTAGTAATACAGAAAGTTTAGGAATGGCACCTCTCGAGAAATGATTTGCGACATTAGGCCTTTATGGATCCACATCAGAACGCATAATAATCTTGCAAGCAAGATTGGAATCATTACGTGGTGCCAGATATATCTGTGCGTGCTTAGAGGCCTTCAGGGGTCCGGCACATTTCGCATCCGAAAGGGTCTAACATGTTTTTCCGCCGAAATGTTCTCCATCTCCCTCTAACTCTCAACATCGTATAGCGTTTGAACTCTACTCCGTGTGGCACCTCTCCATCATCATCTCCATCTTCATCGCGGTCGTGGTTTTATTGCCGCCGCCTTCACGTTCTGTGTGCGTGTGGTCGTTTGAACGCGCGCCCCGAACCCGCCGCACAATTGACCGGAACACTTTATTCCCTCTTCCAACTCGGCTGCTTTTTTTATTACGAGAGCGGAATGTTCGTGCCTTTTCGGCCTCTCTCTCTCTCCGTCAACATCATCTCCCAACCCTTTTGCCGGACACCCTCCAGTAAACCTCCCTCCCTCTCTTTTGCACTTCCCGCGAAATCTCCGAGACACGAAAGGGAGAGAGAGAGTGAAAAAAAATGACTATCGCACTACGCCGCGCCGCGGGGTGCGATCGTCATTTTTTCCAGCGAGTCTGGAGAGAGAGAGAGAGGAGTGTACCGAAAAGGGATGAAAGAGAGGGTGCTGTGCGTGCATTTGGGAGAATATGGAAGGGGGGGGTAGGGGTGGGGGTTGGTTCGCTCGAAGGACGTAAATGAGTGCCATAAAACGAATGGTTCCCGCCGCATTCCACCCCCCCCCCTCCCACCTCCCCTCCATTCCCTCCCCCCTCTTCCCCCTCCCCTTATTTCCTCGCCACATTTACTCCCCCACCCAGCGCACTTCCTTCCACAGCCTATTTAAATCACTCCGCCCATTCACTTTGTCTGCCACCGAGGCGCGCTCTATAACCACCCACCCCTTTCGCATCTCCCTCCTTTCGTTTCGGCCGCGAAAGAAACCACTCCTTCACAGGGGGAGGCAGAGCTAACACGAGAGAGACCAGTCTCCCTTCCTCGTTGCGCGCGTGATGCTCTTCGTTTTATGCGCACCTAGTCCTCGCGAAAGCTTAAGGTCAATGCAAAATTGACGATGTTTTGGCTGGAAAAAATGTATTTTCTCACCTCGGTCGTTACAGATGGAAGGTTAGATCCGATGCGCTGCATCATCATCATCATCATAAGCCATCACTCCTTAGATCGTTTTTACGAAGTTCTCCATTCCGCTCTCCCATCCGCAAGACTTTTCATAGCGACGTATTTCTTCTCTTTTACATCTTCTATAACCTGTTCCATTTAATTCGTTTGGGGCCGTCCATTGTCCCTTCCTCTTGTCCTTCTAGCATTGTTTTCATTAGGCCATCATACCTCATAATGTGGCCAACTAAGTTGTCCCATCTTCTACTTAGGGTTTTTAGAAGGCTTTTTTATTCTCTCACTCTTCTTAGCACTTCCTCATTACTTACTCGGTCGATCCATCTTTGTCTTCGTCATTTTTCAGTTGCACCACATTTTGAATGCTTCCACTCTTGACTTCTCTGCTGCTGCCAACGTCCAAGCCTCGCTTCCATAGAGAAATATGATCCATCTGTAGCGTATGATGAATACTTGCCTTACTTAAATGCATTTATTCTCTGCTGTAATTTGATTCTTCTTTTTGAGGAAAGTCCTCTTCGCCTTCCTCTACTGATTACTCCTTTCTTGTTTCGTCCATCGTTGATAATTCGGCTTCCTGGGAAACAAAACTCTTTCACCTCTTCAATATATTGTTTTCCTAGTTTATTTCGTGGGCATATGTTTACGATTTTCGTTACTAACTTTGAAAATTCGTCATTTACATGAGAGAAAGAATTACCCTCTCTCTCGACCGGTACTATTTTGTCTTTCTTTTCGCGACTACTTACTCGTTTAAAACTTCTTAGAAAACTTAAATATCATCTCCAGATTTCGAGAGAAGACAGAAAAGAATGCCGTGAATTTTTGTTTGCATCCCTCACTCACATCATCTATCAACCCTTTTGCCAGACCCTCTAGTTAGTAAGTAAACTGATTGCAGTACATATACATCTATAAAAATAACGAGGATAATTTTCAAATTTGAGATAAGGCAAATGTTGACCAGACGTTACTCTGTATAAAATGAGAATTTCATTATGGTATTTTGGGTTATAAAAACGCAATATGTCCCTAATAAAAGGTCAAGCGGTAGTGATGCCTCCTCTTAACGATGTATTTTGACGGACTCCGGCCATTTGCCACAGTGAGGCGAAGAGAGGACCTAGCCCGTTTCTTCCTGAGAGCTTACTGCCCAATCCATGTTCCACGAGTCGCATAGTTCAACTTGGTTCAGCATTCCATTTAGTTACTTGCTATTCTGACGGCCATGTACTCACTCCGTTCCTTTCTCTAGAGTGACGGTTATTGCTCATGATCATAACAGGGAGTAATGTTTGAAAACTACATAGCCCTTCTCCATCTCCATCTCGTAGCCTATGGAGAGATGGCTCATCAGTCCCAAAATCTGGCTAATACGTATGATATTTGTTTTCACTGCCCATCATACAAATGTCAAGGATGGATATCATCGCCTGATATCCCCTGGGTCACCTCGCACTTTGAGGATTTTCTTTGCGGGTCACCGAAGGCTTCGACCAGGAATTGAACCCGGGACCCCTTGACCGCCATGCGCTCTACCCACCTATCTAAAATAAAGTGAAGAAATAATTGAAGACCATTTTGACGAAATATCGATGTTCACGCCGGGGCGGATAAAGAACAGGATAAAATATTCAAGTTTGACGAAAAGTATAAAAAAGAATTTTATTTTTAGTGGCGATTTTTTCTAAAAATTGTCACTTGAAACAAATAGCGCAGATAAATTATTTTAAAAATTTGCCCTAGTTGATTTTTTATTTCATTATTCAATTTCAAAAGCATTTTCATGCATTTATATTTTTCATCTGAAATTGCGAGCTCTTAAATAGAATATCTGGATATGAATTTCGAGCGTCACATATTTTAAATAATAAATAAAATGAGCAGCTCTGTTTCAGTATAAACTTATTTGGCATCAAAAGGTGACATCTGAGGACATCTTAAGGGTGAAAAAATGATTTCAACATAAACTGTTAAAAATAGTTAATGGCAACTGTTTTAAACAGTTAATTTGCGTATAGATGAATACGCAGATTCTGTTTTTTAGTATCCCATCGGAATAGCTTTCTTTAACATCTGAGGTAACCGAAAACATTAAAGAGATATATATGATGATTGAACACATGCGTTTTAAAGCATGTAAAAGCGAAGGAATGGGCGCATTTTTTTAATGGGTGTGATATATGCTAGTATGAAAGCTGAGGTTTAGAACACGGACGAGAGAAAAACTTTGAACACTGGTGTTTTATATATCCTGGTTGAAATTATTTTTTCATACGCCATAAATGCATGAAGGCTAGTTCATCTCATTCGTGCAGGTACACCAAGGTTTTAAAATCACAGTTTAGTAGCAGGTAAATTTGCTTCCTATATGGCTGAAAAGTATTTTCACCATGATTAGTATGGGAAGGGACTATCAATAGAAACTACCCAAAGTTTAACTCCTTAAATTACTATGGCGCCGTACGAAGAATTATTCAACACGTCTATTTTTACCTTGCGGGAAAGTTTTATTTTTCCTTGACGATGGAACGATGGTTACAGTAATTGATAATTGAGATAATAATGTAGGGTGCCCACTTAACATAAATTTTGTTCTTTATATCCATGTGAGGTGAGCATTTTATCTCGGAAAGCCATTACCGGTTCAAAAATAAATCGGGGACTGCCCGTATCTGAATGGCTCTGGAATATATCCTATAAAATGCGTAAACTGCGGCAAGTGAGAGTGATGAAGAAAGCTAAAAAGATGGAGCTCGGCATATTTCATTGGAGTTGGCAATGCCGAGACACCTCGGGTCTTTTTTTATCTCTGGCAGCGATCCTCGCGTTTGAACGTATAAAAGTCACGCAGCAGTCGGGTTAATGTGCCGTGTAATTTTGATGAACACCAAACTTACTACGGGGAAATGGACAGAAACTGATGGATTCGAAAAAGGATGAGAGATTATCGGCAAGAAGAAAATTTTGATACAATAGATAAACTATTTTACGATATCGTTGCAGTATATTATCATATAGCGCCGATAATTAATAAGAACGTATATATTTCTAATTAATTTTTTGCGATTTAGTTTACCAGGAGAGCGTGATCCGTCAAATTTTTATTCTTAATATATCCAGACGATTTTAATGTAAACGAAGGGATTCAAGAGCAATCAAGACAAGATGTTCGCAGTCATGACGAATAGCATGACGTCATATCCATTCGGAAAAGCTTGTTCAATGAGTCTTGAACGGAATTCGACGAGAATTTGACAGTGTGAAACCACCTTTAGTGTGAATGATTACCCTTACTTCTGATATGGATATTATTTGATTCTGTGTATATTGAAGGATTTGGTATATTTTTTTACGTGTGGAAGAAAATTCTAATCCACGCAATTTATTCAAATTTGGCCGATTTATTTAATTTTATCGTATTAAATCAAGGCTCACTATACTTCTTCAATCTTATTTTCGCACTCAATTAATTATTTCTCAGAAAAGCGTAAGCGTCTCTCATAAAAACGCAAAAAATTTCTGTTCTCATAAATAGAGGTGGAAGAATTCAACCCATTGTTAATCCTCTTTTTTTCTCCTTAGTCAAGGTGACGCACTCCAAGAGAAATGTCGTTTTAACTCTAGCAAATCTTCATGCCATTATGGGTGGAAAATAATTTTCTCAAACTGTTAAAAGTAATGAATAGTGAATTAATTTTTAAGTGAAACGTATAAAATATCATTTCTGCCGCTTAGAACTCGAGTTAGATGGTGTTAACAAATGGGATGACGCAGGTTAAAAATTAAAATACGCTTAAACTTCTCATTAAGCAGGGAGATTGTGGCGGCCGATAATTTGTTGAAATCCATCATCACTGGAAAGTAATTAAACTCGACAAAATGTCACTCAATATTCCACTCAATTGCATTTCGGAAAATACTGAATGAAATTTTTAATATATTAAGATGTTTACTTACTTTTCTGTGGCTTTTAAGTTAGACAATCGATCTTTTGGGGATCAAAGTCAGAGAAATTAGTACAAGGAATCACTTATCGATAAAATGATTGATTTTTTGATAATAGTTCAGAATTTAGGTGACCATAAAAATATATAAAACATTTTTGCCTTTTACTGCTTCAATTTTTTAGCTAAAAACGACGATTAGCCTTCCCTGAGAGTTTACGACCATCAGAGGTCGCGAGGCATTGGGGTTTCCTGATGAAAATGCGCTGCAGTTGATTTCTAATATACCTTTTTCGAATTATGTGATCCCATCGAGATAGGTGTTGGTCCCATTCTGATATTGACCTGAATTTGTCGAGGGAATTTGCTGCTGATAACTGTAGACGTAAATTTTCGCAGTATGATGGCCGTTCTCGAGATGGAGACAATTAATCATAAAATTTTGATTACATTGTAAGTCGTATACTGTAAAATATTTGGTGCATTAGCGATATTTACTGCGTTAAATTTTATTGAGGTCGTTAATTGAAGCGTTGTCAGAAAGTCAAGGCAGTAAGTCAGAAAAGATCGAAATTTTGATTTTTCACGGAGAAGGTAGTACATGGACATGCCAATAGCATGGACAAGGTAGAAAGTCAATTGGTACAATATATATGTTGCTACGGTTGACAAGTTTGTGCATTAATATAAGCTGCAAAATGTTGGCTATCTTTCTTTCATCTCCTTTAAAAGTCACATTTAGTGACTTACTAACTTTTCCATGCCAATGCTTCAATTGACGATTAAAATATATTTTTATGTAATCGCAATATTTCAAATGTGCAGAGAACCAGGATATATATCTTATATATAAGATATATATCCAAAGGCCCTCTGTTATGTAACAAGCTAAGAGTATTCGCATAATGATCGAATATCGTAGACCTTATTTGAAGAAATTATGCGTGGCATGTATGATTCGATTCTCGATCCATCCACCTCCTGGATTCTATAAATGAGTAGATTCTATCCCCTCCAGTCTTTTTTTATCGATAAATAAGATGACTAACGAAAAATATCGACATTAGGCACGATCACGGTGATCCGACACGTGTACTATAGTTGTGGCATGACCGAATTTCAAAAACGCCGGATTTTTTGGAAAGGCGCTGGAAACAATAAAAAAATCCAGAATTATTTTTTGCATAAATTTAGGAAATGAATTTAGACTTTTTCATTAGCCGTTTCTGCAAACTCAACAATGCTCTCGCCCGCACGTGTTAATTTCTTTGCGTAACTTCGTTTGCTCTTCCGAAAACGTCGTATAATTTATATGAGAATAGAACGGGCAAACACCTACACAAAAAATAAAGAATTTTTTTTTAATGTTAAGAAAACCCTCCATTCAAACTGGCAAAGGTATTTTAGCAGATAGGAGAAGATCGGTGACCCCGGCACCGAATTACTGGAAGTGTTGGATGTCAGCAAGCCGGATTAAGGAGGTTATGCTGTATGTTATCTTAAGAGAGATCCTTGGTTATCATAAGAGAAATAAACCACGTGACTCTCTCGTGTTATGATGCGCATCTATTTCGGTCGTGGCTCAACGAAAAGTATATTGAGAACAATATGAAAGGTTTGAATTTTTGAGGTCCTTGCACTAACTTAACTCACATTGAGAATTTTTTACACTCTCAATCGCGGTAGTTTATGCGAAAGCATTATATGTGCTTATTTATACTACACCAACCCTGATTAATAGCCTAAATATGCAAAAATCTTGAATTCATTTTAAAGGACATTATCTAATAAGTGAAGTAAATTTATTGATTTTATTATCAGCAAAACAAAAAAAAATCGAAATCGAAATTACAGGTCATAAATGATAACTAAGTTGTACATTAACTGTATTGTGTAAACGTCCTAGGTGTATCCATACGGTATACCACGCTCAATTTTAAAATTTACTTCTTGATTCACGGCTAAAGTTTTTTTTAACACCATTCGTTGTATTTTTGTTTCGCAGAGAGTATATATTTAGGTGGTTCGCTGTAATAAAACAATAAAAAAACGGAGCAGTCGTGGGACTGGCCGACAGAAGTGAAAACTGAAATAATTATTATCCATTTATTTTTTATATAGATTTCATATAATTAAAGACCTAATTTTTCCAGTAATACTAATTTTCCAACAAAAATTGAAATTATCTTTTCAGCAAACTGTTTATTATTAAATAAATATTAAAAATACGATGTGTATGAATAGAAAGTAACATCATTTATATATTAAAGTATAATATGCTTTTATTTCTTTTATTTAATATGCTTTAAACCTATAATTGTTCACTATGCACATAAAAGAAACTGCCTTAAATTGTACTGACCTGTATTTTTATAGCGTGTACACTCTTCTGCACGTTCATGCACGAGCTCTTTATCTTTAATGAACTTATACAATATACACTATGGATTTTTATTTTCAATTTTAATATTTTTAAAACAAAAAGACTTTAACAGTCTATATATTAACAATGTATTAACAAAGTGTATATATTGATCTCTATTAACAGTCTACAAAATAATACGCACTGTATAGAAAAAGTACATATGTACAGTATAGAACTAGAAGCAGACAGATGCAAGTATTCAATATGTAAAAGTATAGTGGTGACGCAACCTATACCATTGTATACACTGTACATATGTATATCTCGCTGTAGCGGTGTCGGGTCGGTGACGCTCGCGTGAATTCTATGCTTTTTCCCCATCCTGTAAAAGTGCTTAACGCCGCTAAAGAAGTTTTCACTAAAAAAAAACATGTTCAGTTACATGGATTGTTAAAGACCTAAGCCGTGGCATGTCTGGACCGTGTTCGATGAGGCAGGCCTTAAATTCTATGGAGTAGTGAACTCCAGCCTCTTTATCCCGTGCTGTGATGCGCGTCAAATTCAGCGTTGGCTCAACGGAACGTACATTGAGAACAATAAGAAGGTAATTGGTTTGGGAGGCCTAATCTAACACGCTAATTTCGGCGGCAGCACTCCGAGAATTATATTTAGAGCTAAATTATAAATTCCGAGTGAATGTCAAATACCTCATAAGTAAATCCCGTAAGTATGGAATTGGCAGAAAAGATAATAAAGTGGTAACACCACATATGTTGGGCAGACATAAATATAGTTCATGATTTCACTTAAAAGATCATTTAAAGTGCTTCAATAACAAGGACCAGACATCACTTTTTGGAAAACACCTCCTTGAAGCCAAACATACCTGTGATTTTTTCACAGAAATTTTGCGGATTATATTTTATTTTACTGCACCCAACGGACTGAAAATAGATATTCTGGAACAAATTGAAATTTAAAGATTCGTCTTCGACCCTAACACAACCCTCTGCGACGAATACCTATTACAACAATCCTCCCCCACCTTTATGAGTAAAAAAATGAAACCAAAATTAAAAGAAGTCCTATGGCAACACTACCTAACAAATCCTAATATTGAACCAGACACGTTCTTTTCTAAATATTTAAAAAAAATAATTTTATTTCATGCGATAAATTTGCTAAATTCTAAGTCATGTTATTTTGTTTTCTTTTATTTATTTATTAAAAAAACATGCGTTACTAGGAGCAGAAAATAATGCAGCAAAAACAAACTGGAATTCTGCCATGTAAATATATACTAGAAGATGCGCTTAGCGGCGAAACATTTCGTATAGATATTAAGGTTAATCGGAAAAGTACTCATATATATATATATGTGATATCTCTAACCCTGCCGCGTGAACGGCGGTGAAATATACAAGAATTGCCTTGAGAAAAATTTCCCCTGGACCGGGAATCGTACCACGGGCCTTTCGGCTTTCCGAGCCACTGCGCAGACCACTACGCTATCCAGGTTCTTTAATTCTCATTATATTGCAATGCTCCGTGGTTCGATTCCCGGTCCAGGGAATTTTTTCTCATGGCAATTCTTGTACTCTAATATATAATTACGAATATTCGGAGAGAAAGATGAAGAAGGGAAGGGGTCTAATTGGAGACCTTTTCCTCTGCGGAGGATGAGGAGAGGAGATCAGAGCGCTGTTTGTGGTCGCGGGAGGGAGAGATCCAAAGCGAGCGGCTCCTCCTCTCTTGAGTGCACGCCGCCACAGCTGTCCCCACTATCCGTCTCCGCGTTTTCGTAGTGGAGGGGGAGGAAGGTGGTCGGGGGGGGGGGGGGAGGAAGAGTGAGTTTGGAGGGCGTCACGGGACGGTGAGCGGGTGATTTGAGGGCTGAGGGGGGAAGGCGGAGAGGAGGAGGAGTTTTAGCGCCCTCGGAAGAAGAAACAGAAGACGGAAGAAGCAAGGGGACCAAGTAAAAGACGGCCCTCATTCCATCTTATGGGAGGTTGATTTCTGTTGCCACTTCGGTCGATATTTAATCGAATCTTTTAATTCTAAATTCCGATCTGGATAAGCGGAATCAAGCCTCTCTGTCCTTATTTTATTAATAAATAAAATGAGCGGCGAAATCGACCGCGATAGATAATCTTAAATACCGTTTGACACTTTCCAATTTGTTGCCCAATAAATTTGCGTGCGATATTGTTTAAAATATTGGGCGTTACGTACCGTAGGTCAAGTATCAACATTTGCATCAATATTGGCCGAAATAGTGTTCTAATGTCCCGCTAGAGAACGCCATTGTATTTCGACGATTTTACGTTGCATAAGAATTCGTGTGATTTGCACTCTTAAATTAATTACGAAACAGTATCTTTCGTCCTCATTTATTAAAGTTCAAGCGAATTTTCGAAAGAAAACAATGTTTTACAGTCAAACCAGATTTTTTGCAAAGAGCTTCTTGTTTTGGCCACTAGGAGTCAACAAAACTGACTTCTGATTGGAGATTGGCCGCGAGAAAATAGAACCTGTTCTGAATTCCAAATAGGATGAGAAATTGTGTCCAATATTGTGAAAAGGATATTATTGGACTAGAAATTGGTGTGTGTCAGTTGGACCACAATCCAATATCCAATGGATTGGCCAATAAATTCGGAAGTGTCATGCGGGCTTAAGAAAGATTCTTAGGGTTCCATGCCGAGAGCCACTTCATTTTCGGCGGCGGTTCTCCGGAAAGTACAAGAAGACCGAAATTCAAAATTCGGAGTAAATGGCAAAGACCAGATTATTAGGTCCTTTAAGTATGGAATTTGCTGACTAAATTGTAATTGTGGTAACCCATCATATGTTAAGCAGATATAAATTTAGCAGCGATGAGCGATCCACTTTTTCCAATATTTAACATCATAGTATTTGGAATTGCAGTGAAATAGCATTGAAAAGTTAGGAGTTTGATAGATCATAGCACCAGAATTAAATACTGGTTATGATCCCTGATTATGTACCTATATTAACAATCCTGATTATATATATTTTATGCCTCCGCTGTATTCGGATCGCTTTGCCCGTAAGCGACGCTATCGGAGACTTTTGTAATCCCAATTTTTACTCGTGGTGGGTGATTACACATCTGGAGGCCGACTGGAGAAGATCCTCCTTTGTAATATTCGGGGAAGGAAGGATGCTGGTTCCTCTTGCGGCGGCGGGAGTGTTGGCTTTGAGGGCAAGGTGGAGAGGGAAAGGGCGAGAGGAGACTTCGTGAGTTATATCGCGCCCCGCGCCGACAACGCCCCCTTCCCCAACGCCCCGCGTGAGACGGAGTGCGTGTTTGTGTTGTTTCGAGGCCGTGTTTTCGGTATCGGGTGCGTGGAGGCCTCTCGCCGTGTTTTTTTGAGGCTTTGGAAAGTGGTGGTTTAGGCCACCACTGGGAGATTGGGAGGGGGGTGAGGGGGCAGGGTCCAGCGCCCTTAGCAGTACCTACCCTCCCACCCGACGTTATTAGGAATCCTGCGGTGCGCCGCGGTGCTTAAAATGGGATGTTTGACTTTTGGGTCTCCCTCGACCGCTCGCTCCCGCAAATCATATACGCACTCCTACCGCTCTCTCCTCTCCGTGGCTGCCCCTCCTCCCTTCACCTCTCATCCTCACCGCTCCCACAGTTAATCGATCCCCTCCCGAACTCAAGCGCACCTTCGTGGGGATGTTAAGAGGGCGCATCACTTCCCCTCGACCAATCTGGTATCCTAATTAACATCCGTGTCCGGCGATATCTTGTGGAAATGTTTTATACCCATGAGAATAAACCAAAAATAGTAAACTTCCACACGATTTTATTTACCGGCCATTTTATTTAATAAGTACCGACCCGGTTTCGACACGTAGTTAAACTTAACTTACTAATGGAAAGTCGTTGACTTTTCACTAGTAAGTAAAGTTAAAAAAAGTTCAATAAATTTTATTTAATTTTGATGAGTTCCTAATTTTTCCTTTCGGGCTCATTGATGTTTAAATTTCCCACGTCACGTGATGCACATTTTTCGGTACATGTGTTTACCTAAAAGACTGTTAGCTACCCGCCATTTACTAATCTTTGCTCCAATTTCACTCCTGCACATAGAATCGAGTGTCCCAAAGGGGGGAGGGAGATGGACTACCCCGAATGCAACTACGTCATCACCTCATTATGTGAAAAACGTAGACTATTCATATTCTTAATTTTGTCATGATCATCCTCATGGGCTACCTCAGCTACATTTCAGTGGAAATCTCATCCATAAAAATCTTTAACGCTTAAATGGTAAATAGGAATCAGGATAGTAAAACTAATCGAAATGCAGATAATTCACGTTAAAATTCGTCCTATTCAGCGGAAGATACCCAGCCGTAAAAATGTATTTCCTTGCCTGGCCCTGTTCACTAAAACTTCATAAGTACAATATACATGCGAGAGTTCTTTAAAAAAAGTATTTAAAGTTAGGTATAGTAGTAATCAAGTTAAAATCTATATTTTGAGCAAAACTTTATCAAATAATACAATTTATGATTACCTCAGCAGTGTCTGTTAGGGTTTTTCGTCCCTGCAACCTCTAAATTCCGAAAGAATCACCGTAGATATAGAGACCGATCCATCAGCAATGCGACTCGATGCGCGAGATGAGAATTGTTGATGGTCGCGAGTGAGAGGCAAGGGAAGAGGGGGGGGGTGGGAGGTGGATGGAGTCAATCGGTCGGAAATGCGTCGGAAAAGTGTTGCAGGAGGAGCAGGGGGTGGGGTGGGGTGGAGGGGGTTGAAGGCCATATGGCGAGCACACAAGCGCACGCACGAGAGAGGTCCGCTCACGATAAATTACCGCGTCGTTCGGAGGTCTCCTCAAAGGCGGGCGTGTCACACACCAATCCGTGGGAAGAGGCGACGGGCCGAGTTCTCCGGGGACCATGGGAAAAGGAAAAGGGGGATGGAGCGGCTAAATCAAGTGCATCGGTAGGAATGCTTAATTGCGAGTCGCAAGGCATGCCGGGATTGGGGTCGGAATAATTCGTCTTGAGGGATTGAAACAAGAAGACTCTTAAAAACAAAATGCGTGGCCGTGTCGCGGTGAGGGAAAGTGGCTGCCTGAAAAGGGAATTTCAGTGAGACAGAACGAATTCACATCGCGAAAAAAAACTTCCACTTCTCGTGCACACGTGGCACCTCGGCGGTGGAAAGACTAAAATATTTGAGAGCATAGGTCAAAAAAAGAAAGGAAAATTCTACACATTTAATTTTCACTATTTTACCAGATTTTCTCTTTAATTTTTAAATATAGATACCTGTTTTTTGAATTCCAAAATGAAATTATTTTGGTCAAACATCTCTAGTCAAAAAATAACATTGCCCAGCAAGCCCCAAGGTTTGAACCTAGTGCCGGGACACCACTTTGCAGTATGAGATGGGACACATTCGTACAAATTTGCCGAGGGTGTTTAGTTGGAGCATGAAGGCACTAGGTGCATCACTAATTGTTGTGGTGAACCAGATGAATCATCGATTAAATACCTGAAATTACACGTCATATTAAAATAATTGCAGTATATTATATGTACTTCCTTACTAGCTGTAGCAAAAATATTTTGTCTTAAGTTATAGCGTGTTTATGTTTTGGGTTGGACTTGTACCTATTGCAGTAGTTTCAAATGAGAGTGCGCACATGCACAAATTCATGATGGTAATAAATTTTCCTCTCCAAATATTTTTTCGCAAGCAGAGTAGTGCCTAAAAAGTCAGTACTTGGAAGGAACTTCTACTCCAAGGGGTCAGCTTGTGAGGTGACTCGTGAGCCTGAGGTAGTGCTTTAAGATTCAAATTCTTTTGGTGCTACTCCACGATCACCAATAATTGCACCACGCGATTAACATCACATAGGTGTAAGAGGATGGATACCGAAATTTCACGTCAGGAAACAACAAAAAAACCTCGTAGCGAACTGAATCTGACCTATCCACGGCTCCCTTTCAAACATTTTTTCACGAGTCATATACTGAAACGCAAGGCCACTTTCAGTGACAATTGCGTCTTGAAAGATGACAAATTTTTAGACAAAGAATTTCATTACAGATGCATGAATGCCAGCCGCCAAACTAACCTGTTCTAATTTTTATGAGACAAGGACGGATGATTTAATAAATCCGGATATAGTTAATGTGACTTTTGCAGAACGCCTTTCTTAGTTAGCAAGTGCCTTTTGACCGGTGCACCGTCAGACACACCGTTTCTCGAACTTTTACAAAATTCGTTAACTGGGCCCCAGGGTGAAAGAAACAAGTTGATGATCCCAATTGACTAATTTAGGACAATTTATTACGAATTTGAAGAAGAATAAATTGGTAAATATGTAAATGTTAGTAGGTACGAGATCGGAATGGGAGGCTGCTTCGAACCAAACTTCTGATTGTCGACTTAAGACAATGATGATGATAATAATAATTAAGATGATGTGAACGTATAATCCAATCGCCTTTCTTACTTTATGATATTCCTTAATTGTACCCAAGGATGAAAGAGATAAGTGGACCGTGCTGATTGAGTAATTTAGGACAAGTTATTATGAAGATACTGGTTCATAGGACTCATTGAAGTGGTGAAGGCCCGTGTCGTCTCGCTTCGCGATATTTTGCGAACTGCGGTACCGAACACCGCCGGTCCTCGAATAGAGCTCCCTCGCTGATTGAAGTAGTACCTTAAGATTAAAATCTTTTTGATGCCACTCCAATATCAACAATAATTGCACCACGCAATAAACACAACATTAGTGTACGAAGATGGAAGAAGACCAATATATCGCGTAAATTAGAACAGGTTATAAGCGATTTTAATTTCTCTTGGTGAATACTACCGACGAATTCTTCTCGGGTTATCAACCGCGTTAGCTCAGTCCTAATGGCCGGCGTTTCGGAAGATGGCTTGTATCCCATCTCCAAGGCCGTGTTACTTATTGACAGTCTCATTGTGAAATTGGGCTTTCAATGAATAACACGGCCTTGAAAATGGAGACAAGTCGTCTTCCGAAACGTCGGCTTATACGACAGAATTAACCTGGTTGAGAACCCGAGAAAAATTCGTTAGTAGAACAGGTAAATTTGGCGACTCACATTCATGCATCAGTAATGACGTTCTTCGTCAAAAATTTTCACCTCTCCTCGATGCAATCTTCAGCGAACGTGTCCATGTGCTTCAGAGTACGATTCGCGAGAGTTCCCGCGCCGATCTCTCGCGGCGAGGGCGCCATCACTTCCCCGATACTTCCAGACTCCGCCGCCAGGGCAACCCCGCGGGCCATCGGTCCCGTGGATTCTGCGCGCATGTCATCCCTTTCGGAGAGAGGAATGCGGAATCGAGCGATAGGGGGAGGGGTGCCTTCGGGGGTGGGTGGGAGGGAGAGACGCACATGCGCAGCACATGGCCACGGCGGCGCCCCTCCGCCCCCGACCCCAAGGCGGAAATCCTCACCCCACCCACCCCCGGAGGCGGAGGGAGGGGAGGGGGCCTCCTCGGGGGCGAAGAGCATCCACTTCCCTCCCCACCCACCCCCGACCGACCTTTGACCTGGGCCCATCCTCTCCTCCTATACCTCTCCGAGAGGCAAGTCTTGGAGAGCACACGATCGCAGCCTCAGCCTCTCCCCCTTAGGGGGGAAGCACGGTTGAAGGGGGGAGAACTGGGGCGGGGGGGGGGCTCTTCTCTCTCGGAGGCGTAATTGGGACGCTGCCGCCGCCCTAATGATGTGCAGAACTCGAGCGGGGGAGGGAGGTGAGAGGGGGTGAGGGAGAGGGGAGGGTGGAGAGGGGAGGTACAGTCGAGAGTGAGAGTGGGAATAATAGGGGGGGGTTGCGAGGGAGACGCGAATATTTTTCGGAAGGGGATGGATGGAAACACAGGATTTGAGCACGGACGGATTTACACTGCGTCTGGGCATTTTTCGATAATATGCGACGTTCAATTTATTGGTTTCCGTTTTTTATTTTTTCCGCCGGTCACAAGTCATCATTAGCATTCGATGCAATAATCTGTTACGGCGTGAAACTAATCCCGGTAACACGAGGAGTGGAAGGAAACACATGTTGGATGGAGGTCTGTGCCAATTAATGCTTTGTATTATTTGATGTATGGTTCCCCAATTCTAAAGCATAACGCACCGAATCGGGCAATTCCTAATCTCTTTCCGTAAATGCGACATTATCGCTCCTCTTCGGAATGTAAATAGAATCAATTCTGCGAGTAACTAGGTTCTCGGTCGCAATGCCACACATGATCAGGCTTTTGAGAAATTTGAGAAAATTGGGGTAAATATTTTCCAACCTAATTTTTATCCTTGGAGTACATTTAAACAAAAAGTATCACTTTAATTAATACAACTCCCAATATACGCATACAACTCATCTGGTTATTATACCCCCAGCAAGTTACCAGTATTTCTCTTACAAATGTATGGATATCGAAAATTTTATTTTCCTGATTGTTCTTATCTACCTTCGAGGCTACCATCGAGAAAATTTCAGGATTCAATCACGATTAATTAATTAATGCGTGATATTTTATAGGGATATGTCACCATTTCCGGAAAGATTAGGTAACATTGCTTCTGGCGCTATGCTAGACGAATTTTGCACTGGCATAAATTTTTTTCATGTTAAAAGAGAATAATTAAAAAAATTGTTGGTGGAAATTAACTACTATGAAACAAAAATATGCACTCGAATAAATTTATTGAATATCTAAAACGATATAGATAAACATGAACTATTGGGAAGTTTGCCAGAGCCGATAACAGTGGATAAAGTCTTCATATACCAATATATAGAGATGAGCTGGGCCGTGTAGCGCTGATCCTATTTTTTTTATCAGAATATTGCATATTATAATCTTGTCCAAGATATACATCTACCAAAATTACATGAGCACTGGATTATAATGGGTGGCAAAATGTACAATTTCAACGAATAGGTAAATAAAACTTGTTGTTTAAAGTTACTCGTTTCATATTACATTAAAAAAACACTAAAAAACAGCTTCTTAATAAATGTCAGATACATTGAACAGTTTCTTATACGCATCCTTCATTATTACAAATCCATCTTTGCATTGAGATTCCGATTTTGTTTACTGATTTTCCTTAGCATCTTCCCTGGAAAATTGTGATGCTAAACACATAGTTTAGCCGTTTCAAAAACTTGATGTTTGATAATTTTTGCAAAAGATTTCTTTAAAAATAGATGGTGAAGTTAGAGATATAACACGATGGTAATAAATTCATTTTCCATTTTGCTCTATCATTCTTATTCTGAATTTTTTTATTGAAGACTCTTGGCCAATTATTACTCAACACAGCATTGTTTTGTTTTGCAAGCAATACACAGCATAACTGATATGTTCAATCATACAGCAATAAAAATGTCTCTTTTGATTTATAAGATCAACCATTACGGAGGACTGAATATCGGACCATTACAGAATATTTGCTCATTATGCTTATACGTGATAGAGTCTTATGTAAACGGTAATATGTGCGTTTATTTATCACAAAAAATCTGTGGTACTATATTATGCTGAATAATTTTTTCCATGAGATGATCTTAACTTTTGGCAACTTTCTAGCTTCTAAGCTTGTGAAACAATTTCCTTACGTAATGGCACTATATGAAATCTCTTATTTTTACATTAAGTCCTCTAATTATATAAAACTTATATAATTATACGATCATATTTAATGAATCTCCTATCACATATATATCTCTACTGTAATTTTACTCAGCGAGCGCCCACTTAAATTTTTAAAGTAAATCTCAATGAATTGAAGAAAACATTATTTGCATATATGAATGGGTAATCCTATTGAAGGCAATCATTTCCATGGCTAGAGGCTCTGTGGTTGTCTCCGTGAAGCAGGCGCCATCTTAAAGACGTATTGATTTCTCAGGAGCGGAAGAAAGGAGGGAGGATTAGGTGTAGAGGGGGGGGGGGGAGCGGTTGAGGGGTGCCCCCAGCCACACCCTCCCGCCCCCGGCGGCGGGGCCCGCCACCCCCTTACTCCCCCCCCGCAAAAGGACCAGTTAACCTCCTGGCGGATTATTCGAGAAGAGCCAGGAGTTGGTTTAGTGCCCTAATTACGGGCGAATACGAGGGGCGGGGGCGGGAAATTTTACCTCCTCGAATGAAAAGAAAGTATGAGCCCGCTTTGGTCTTATGAAATTCATCAGGGAAGTACAATAAGGTTCATTAATCCTTATTGATTTAAGTGAGATAAAACAAAATTTTTCTAAGATCTGTCATCTGCGAGGGCTGTTGATTATTCAACTTCCTATTGGTCATGAGTAGGAGTCAAAGTGGTTGATAATCAATTATTTCATGGATAAATATATTAGGTGAACTTTTGATTACTCTCCGGTATGATCGCCTCGGCTATTGAGGTTTAAGTTGTGTCTGAGGAAAAGGTTTTCAATAGCTTCTTCATAGAACGTCCGCCAGTGAATTTCAATAATTTTACGGTTGTTCTGGAGCTCATTTTACGTTCGGAAATGATTCCGTTCTTTCCACCACTCATTGCAACGAAAAGATGGAAGTCAAGCGGTGGTAGATTGGGATTACACGGACGGCGAGTGAAAATGTCCGATTGAAAAAGCTCAAGGAGCAGTTGAGCTGCAGTGGCGCGTGGAGGACGGGCATTTTCATGGATCAGAATACTTCCAGAAGTCAGCATGTCTCTACTTCAGGTTTGAATAGCTCTGCGAAATCGGAATTCTTCTAACTGAACAGCTGCATTTATCGCTGCCTCCAAATACGTGAAATCATAAATAAACGCACCTCTTTGGTCCCAAAACACGGTACCGTAACCTTTTGATTGTTGAAAGAAAAGACTGAATTTTCTTGGTTTGATTGGTGATTTTTATCGCACCCATTTTTGTCATTTTTGCTGTGTTTCAGGTGTGTGTGTTGCTGTGTTTGTTTTGTATTGAATCCGTCCAATCTCTAACAACATGTAAAACACGGTCTCTGACGTTACTTTGCGGAACTGTTTCTTGTTAAAAATATAAATACTTTGTTATATTCCTAATTTTATTTCAAATGATACGACCCAGGTTTCTGCATATCATTCTATCCTCAGACCTGATGACAGCATGATATGCAGAAGCCCGGGTAATAGCATTTGAAATAAAGTGTTGAATGTAGCAAAGTATTTTTATTTTTTACTCTAACAACAGTTGGTTATTTCTTAATCAAAATTTTTCTTTTATCGCCAGTAAGGTCAATACATGTCAATGTTGAAGCCATTCCGCGAGTTTTATGTTTTTTACTCCGCTGTACAAACTTCAGGTGGAAGAATCAAATGAGGCGAATTTGTTAATGAGACCGCTACTCGCCTAAAACTGACAACTTACTCTCGCAAATGACTGACAATGAGCGTGTGGTTCGGAGGACGTCCAGTTGCCCTCTGCGCGTAGCATCCGCCTTTTGTTTGCATGGCGATTTTGCTGAACGATCGTAGGTTAAATAAAAAATAATCCCTCGTACACACTATATATATCGTTACACTTCCCCCGCAGGCCGCCTCAATAGGCGTGAGACTGGAGTCATTCATTCATGTTCCATCCCTATGATCCTTAACTAACATATGCAGCCTATTGGCATCTACCTAAAGTAGTAAAAGCATTTTCCTTGTGATTTGAAGTTTCGCATCATCCAGTGGTAACTAAGAAGGGTAGTATGCTAAGGACTCCATCAAATGTTAAAAGTATTTTTTATACTTTGTAATGAGAGAAGAGTTTCGAGAGAAAGTGTATCGAATTGGTTTATGATAGGATTTCATTTTCAATCAGCAGTTCGAATACCGTACAGTAAGACACTACCATTTTTTTCCAGGGTTGCGATTGATAGCATTCAAAATTATAGGTTTGATGTGAATTATGTTTATTTAGGTATTCAGAAAGTATTGATGCAAATAGCCGGCACTGATTCTGTTAATTATTTTGGATTCAGAACATTATGCACTATATGCTTCTGGTAAGGTGACGATGCATGAAAAAATTAAGTAACTTTATACATAATATATGACATCCGTAAGTCAAAAAACTTTTTCTCCCATCCAATCTCTGTAAAAGATTATTTTTGAATACAAGTAGCCTATAGGCTAGGCCTGGTGATTAAAAATAATTGCATGAAAACCTCCCATATATAAGCAAAGGAATGGAATATACAACTTTAGGATTCAACAAAAATACATTAATTGGAATAATATACTACTTACAAATGCAATTATAAAAATAGCCCAATTTCCAGCGTTCTCTAATAAATCACGATGACATCAACAAAGAGTCGAGGAACACTTACTCTTAAAACATTTAATATTCACAGGAAAGATCTTGAAAATTTATTTAGGTAGGTCGTTCCTCAAATTCATTCCTCAATGCAGGAAGGATTATTTTCTAAAGGTCCGTTTTCTGCTTCCTGAACTTAATTTTGAATTCGTGGTCGGTCTTTTCTGTGTAACAGGGCGAATCCGCAGCTAAATAACTTCCAACACCGCTCTTTTATAAACGCTTTGTGGACCCCACATCACCTATGCATGGTTCTCCTTCAATTACGCAATCAAACTTATTTATTCGCTGTGATGGCGATGGATGGTCCATTGAAACGTTGATGTACAACGACTTAAATTCGTGAAAATCCCGATAAATTCATACACAAGTAGTTCGGAATGAATTACGTCATATTTTAAGTAGATTTCAACTCACTAAATTCCATAAGAACTTACTGTTTTAGGTAACCCAGTGTCTTTTTTTTAATTTTTGTGGTGCGTCTTAAGTTTGGATGTAGAAGTCTCTGCAGGCCCAGGGTTTTGTTGATGATTGCTGGTTGTCTGGGAGTTGTTTATTTTGTTGGGAGGATTGTTGAGGGAGACGCCATTGGTGGAATGGGAGAGGAGTGGTGTTGTTGCTGATTGTAGAGCGGTGTAAGCTGAGTTTGAAAAATAAAATTGATTTTAAAAACTTTGCAAGAGTACTCTTTGTCTCTGGACGGCTGACAAATTAGCAAGGACCCCAAGATGTGCCCGCTTCGTGGAGTGACTCGTCGTTCCACGTCGCGTGAGCCCGACAGTGCAACAAATAACTAGTTTTGCGAAATTTAAGCTTAAATGCGTTTATTTAGCTTTGTATCTGGATGTGAGGCGTTGCTGCTCCTCTTAGGCCGCCAGCATCTTTGTTGGGCATCCTCTTCTTCTCCTGGTCCATGGTGAGGGTGAGGGGTGGAGGTTGGAGGAGGTAGGCGTGGCTTTTGGCGGAGGAAGTGACGTGCGTGATGGATGCTTGGGGTCCCTGCCGCACCGCCGCGGATACACGCTCCAACTGCTTTCCAGGGATCGGCCTCTTCTCCTTTGCGGCCTCCGCCGACACGGATGATTTGCCTTGTCTTGTGCGCTTCTCTCGCGTGCTTTATGCGTCTGCCGAGCTCACTTGCATTTCGGAGAGGGGATTTCGAAGGGAGAAGGGGTCTGGTGCGGTTCGCAAGGCGTCTTTTTATTTTCAATCGTGCGCGGCACCTTTTTTCCTCTTCCCGCATTTCCCCTCCCCGCACGTCTCTTGATGGGGGATCACCGACGCCTAAATTTTCCAATCCTCCTCCCTCCCTCGGACAGTGGCAATGTTTCAAATTTTTGGGTAGATAGGATAATTGGTCGGTCCGGGATTATTTGTAATCGACAACCTGAATGCCTGGGCAGTGAAATGTGGCCTCATTTACGCGTGCTTCCAAAATATTATTTGTTATTATCCCGGCTCAGGTAGATTCTTTGTAACTGATGACGCTATTGGACTGAGTAAAAATATCACCGTGGCTAATACTTCATAAGTTTGAAAGTCTCAGGAATAATGATTTCCACTATTCAGTTCACTCGAAAATATAATATTTTTTAATATTTTTTTTGGGAACGTAGGTACGCAATATCTTATGATTTTAATAGAATACTTATTGTTTTCTTTTAATTGTTTGGAGGGAGGCATTTTTTGGAGTCTTAACGTTTTTGAACTAGGGGCAAGAAGAGGGGGCGGATTTCTCGAGCACGGGTTTGTGGGCCCCTGAGTGCGCAGCCCGTCATTCTTCTTCGTAACCTGGGGAGAAAGAAAGAATACAAATGCTCGAATGAGTTTCCGGTGGAAAAAATTTTTCTCCGCTTGCTTACACTTTTGTCTGCCACCATCTGATAGTTATTCTCGTCAAGTCTTTGGATTGATCTAGATGCGTGTAAGAATAGCAGTTTTTTCGCGTTTTATGCCTACAAACTGGAAAGAGTAAAGATGACTATCTTCTTTGGGGAATAAGACAGTCATCTTTACTCTATTTGAGTAAAGATTATGATAGCTTGAATGCAAACTATACGATTTACACATGCCATTCAATAGAGAGAAAAAAATATGTAATAAGAGAAATGAAAGTTGCAGTATTTACCACAGTGAAATGTTTCTTTTTTTCGGGCTGCCACTTCAAATTATTGAAAAGGATTGGGCGTTGGTGTGACGAGCCAGAGCTTTAATTGTGAGAGCGGCGGTAACTTCTACCTAAACAGTATGGCCACCCATCATGATTAGCGATGAGGACATATTGGAAGACGTCATAAGTTTTATAAAAAAACACTTGCATTTCGAACTCTTGTTTGACTTAACGACTGTTGAAGCCTGAAAGAGAGTTGTGGCTCCTATGAACTTGGCGTCTCCTATGGTAACCGTCCTTGGAGCAAGGACGATTGCCATGGCCGAGAGAGCGGAATAAGATGGTAGCCATACATAATAATCCATGAAAATCCGTGGATTACTGGTCATCTGCAGTGACGAAGGCATCATTTTGATGTGTTTTGGTAAAACATGAGCTCAACCAAATCAAGTTAAATGATGAGAGCGAGGAGTAAGGGAATAGTACAAAGAAAGTGCGGAAGGAGAGAGTATTTTAAGATCTTGTGAGGGGACGAAGAAAGAGCGTCCAGCATATTTTAAGGGTGTAAACCAGAGAAGCTACAATATTCCAATTAATCGACCAGAAGCTAGCAGCAGATGGCCCTAATAGTTTGGAGAAGCCAAAGAAGTCGTTTAACAGTGATAACCCTGTCAGAATCAGTAACCAGTGGTCATCAATGATGGGTGCCATAAGTTACCACTCTCGGGAAATATTGACTGAGAAGCACCCACATACAGCTATAATAGATATCTTTAAGAGCGACACGGAGAACAGAATATTAGAGCCCCACTATATTTCCAGGTCCGACAGAAGTGATTCATTAAGAGAGGTATTTAGCCGAACGGATAGATATGGGAATTCGTTTTTCCCCCGAACCTTAAAGGACTTTAATAAATGCTAATCGTAATTTTGCATTTCCTTTTTGTGTGTAAACGCCTGGTGTCCTAACATCCCCTGCCACACGCTTTTCAGGCTGATTTCGGGTTAGTATGTAGATGTACAGTCTTGGTACCAGAAATCATACCTGTAATTTTGTGCATGCCAAACTTACGAATACGCTAAACCCGTGCTTTATCCAATAGTATGAGCATATTCCTCTCATTATATTTTCAGTCAAGAGTTCAGTTCATAGCCATATTAATTCTCTTGCAGTGAAACTTTTTTCCACCAAGAACCTCTTATACATGTGCAGATATTTTAGTTGGTGTATTCTTTTGTGTGGACGCATTGTACACAATTTATAAGCAAGCTATGCAGGTAGATTTGCAGGAAATATAAAATATCAGGTACCTTTCTCAAAAGTTAGCAAATGTGCACATGTATCAGCAGCACAATTACCTCATATGCAAACATAGCCATTGAATTTTCTATCATCGGATTCACCATAAACATGAAATATCATCGTAAATACACACCGCATCACACCGATTGAGGAAAGTTAAAGATTAATGAGGCATTTTTTCATTCGCAGCGAACAGAAAAATATTCGGCTACATGAAATCACATTGAAATTAGTTGAGTTAAATTCGGAACATATGATGTTATAGAAATTAAAATAATAAAAAAGTATTTTTCGGAGGAAATATAAAATTACTGAAAATAATATAACGGTTCCGATGATATGGAAAATTTTGTGTATGGAAAATTGTGATTAAAAAAATGAATATGATTAATAGTGATTTTGCGGACTATGGCCTCTTCGTGAGCTGTGCTTGCGGGAAATTACTACCGCAGATTGGTGCCGTAATTTCTTTTCATGAGGTTTTTGCGGTAGTCTGGTACACAAACTATTTCCTCTGTAGGGAAGGGAGCCTTCATCTCGATTTCATGCATGCCTTATTAAAAAACGGTATAGTCGCTACCAACCGTGGCAATAGTGGACTTCGTATCCTTGGGAACTGTGGTCGCCTGTTATTTTATACTTCCTGCAAATCTAATTCCAAAGCATGCTTAGAGAGAGTTCTTTTGGCTTAATTTTTTCTTCGCGTGCCTTAAAAATATTTCTTCCGCTTTAGAGGACAAGCATTATCTCCTTATCAAATGCGAAGTCATCCTTTTCCGGGATTTCTTCAAAGGAGTTCAAGGTTTATTTTACAGCCTTTCCTGACCTTCCGAGGCGCCTACCAAGTTAGGTGACAAGGTTACCATTCAGATTTTGTTCACATAACGGTCTAAATTCTCATTTATCTTTGATTCTTGTTTTATACTGGCAACGAAGTACGCAAGTAGTTCATTCTCATTCGAAACTTCATTTGTAATTGATCTGTGTTAGTCTCACTCGTTTATTCGTATCGTAATTACCTAATATTACAAAAACATGGTTTTTATTAAATTAATATACCACTCCTTCGAGAAAATTTTTATGGTAAAGACCATAAAAACCAATCAAACAAAAGCAATTCGTCAAAAGAAAATATTCTTTTACAAATACATTATATTATTACGAAGGAAGTCCTTTTTCTCTAACACATAACCTATCGAGTGTAAATAGACATTCATATTTTGAAAATGTCACGAAAATTATTTTATTTCCTTCGTTATTTGATGGAATCTTCTTAAAAGTCCAGCTATTGAGCACAGCAGCACAATAACCTCAAATAGAAACATAGGTATGCCGCCCTAATTACATTATTATATGGTTTGGTTTTTATCGTTCTGGATTTATTATTTTATAGTTTCATCGAGTTTGTATTTTATATTGGTAGTTTTTCATTGTTTCTATGAAAGTTATTGTTTAATATAATGAAGCAGGCATTCGGTTTTTTTTACGACAATAGAGTGCACATCACATTGAATTTGGTGTTCTTATTTCGTTTTTTTATTTTAATTAAGTTTTAAGTAACCCTTATAGCAATAAAAACGTCTTATATCGGATTCACCATAGACACGGAATATGTTCCGAAATAATGTTCCGAATCACACCAATGATGGAAATGATGGAAGTGGAATGGAAGATTTGTGAGACAATTTTCCGTTCGCAGCAAATCAACCGCGACGGGTCATGTTTTTTACGCGTGTATCATTTCATGATCAGTTACCGAAATAAATATTCCATTAAAAACGACTGTAAATATTATGTGCTCTATAAAACTTTGTCTCAGCTATTTACGGCCTTCTAAAGGATATAAATCCGTTTTGATATTCCTTATACGAACAGTTGAAGCAGTTAGTGTTTATATTCGATGTGGGAATCATTCAATCAAAGAAGATTCATTTTCCCATGGTGTTAATATTTTAATTTTTCTCTCAGTATGGTAAGTATGAGTTCGTCATTATCAGCATGGAGCAATTAGGCCCGAAGTTTTTTTCCGAGGTCTTACAAGCCTTTTAATAAGAGATTTTTCATGTCAGTTATGGATATCAAGTCCTTAAAATGATTGAATTTGTAAAATTTCTCTGGCAGTTGAATCTTTTAATGGTATTTCCAAAGAGAATTTTTGCATTAGGTCTTTGAACTGGGTCTCAATTATTTTGAGGACAAGAAAATTCAACGTTTTGCTTTTTTCAAATCTCTCGGGTTGCTTCACTGTATGTACTAGGAATTATATGGTCATCCTTTGTTTCTTTTTGCTCAGTTGATAATACTGTGCTTATTTGGTAACAATCAATGAATGCATGCAAAAATTAGCAGTATCTTATATCGAATCCGATTTATTACTTTTTCAGGCTTTCCATGCTTCTCTACCTCTTCAATACATCAATACTTTGACCAAATTCTAACACGAGAATAAGTTATCATATCGTGGTATTTGAATCATTGCTCAAATTAATTTCAGATTTACGATCTGTTCTCCTTTCGAAATGATATCTCACGTTATGATCGATAGCATATTATGCATCTCATGTTTTTTTATTGCTTCAAATGCATTTTGCCAGTGTTCCTTTGCCTCTTTTGTGCTCTTAAGATATTAAAAATCGTGTTTCATCATTGATGGTAATTATTTACGCATGTAACGATGACTAACAAGATGATGGGTGTCGGAATTTCTGCTCTATGAACTGAATTCTTTGGCGCCCAAGTTTGAATTACTAAGCAAGCCTTCATTTCTGATGTAGTGGCGCTGGTGGCATATAAAGATAAATTCGAAGCATTTTTTATACGATCGTATATCGTCGTTTTCTTATACCATCATCATTAACAATAACATCAACGTTCATAATTCGATATGCTGTTCCACGATATCTATCCGGAAAAAGTGGACTCTCTTCGTTATAAAGTGAATCATCTTAAGTTAGGACATGATTACTCATATCTATTGTCCGTTAAGGACAGATACGAACCCTTTCCCTATTCACTTCCAACTAATAACCTCTTATTATCTCATTTTGACGAACTTCTCTTAAACTTATCATCCATATAGCACTTAATAAAAGGATCTTCCAGTGTTTATCTGACATGCACGTTTTTATTTTATATTTCTTACTAGCATTGCCTTGAATGCAGTTACAGTATTGCCGAAGCAATTATTGCAGTCCACAGAACCCTTGATGACAAGCATAAAAATCGTTGGGCCTTCGATGGGATTGTTCTACAAATGGCAATTAAATGCCCTGATATTGCAATATTCTTTTTATTCGTCTAGAATTTTGATTCATTCATACATCGCCTTATTTCTTCCAAAAATGTGCATCAATTCAAAGGTTACTTCTACAAATGTTCGTAAATATCTCCTAAAGAATATGAATTTAATAATAAAATTCTTCTAATCTGTTACCTTCCAATCCAAGGCAGTAACTTTTAACATATTTATTGATCGAATAACAGCAATAGGCTTCCTTTTGGTAATATCTTGCATTAGAAAAAGCTAAGTTTTAAGGAAGTGAGGTAGCATGATATGGAAAAAAGGATTTACCCTTTGTTGATTATGTTATAGCCGAAGCAGTGATTCAGGCTAAATGGAGACCCTTTCTATTTTCCTTGAGGTATTTTTTTAATGGTCGTGCCATTTTTTGGACATAGATGCCATTGAAGACTATGAGGAAGATGTAAATGGTCCCGTATCTTGAACGATGCGTAACTTCTGAGATGCTCTTCTGAAAAGAACAATAATTCATGAAGGAATTTTCTCGAGGGCTGTTTTTTAAATCTCTGATGGGTCATAAACAGAGGACGAGGTGATTGACTTTAACATATTTCATTGCTGAAGATTAAGTGCACTTTTAGCTAATTTTCGACATAATCTCCTCGGCGATTCAGGCATTGGCCGTGCTTGTAGATAAGCATTTCTATACCTTCTTTGACGCCTATGACATCTAATGAACTCAGGAATTGACCACATTACGGTAAGAATATATAGGAAATCAGGTAAACTTAAAATTTAAGCATTGTACACATTAAGGTAGGTTTGCATGGATTATTTACGAAATATTATGGAAATCTTCCCTCCGTTTAGCGAAATATCTCTCTTTTTTGTCGTTTCTATAGTAGCAAATAGAAAATATAGTGAGGTTCTTGGATCATGTTCTCCGTATCGCATTGAGATATTTCTATGCATTGGGATACGTGCTACTCAGGTAATCTAAGTCTAGCGCGTATCAGGTCCCGGCCGAGTTTGTGTAAAGATTTGTAATGGTCTGCGTTCGCTCGAAGCACTTTTTGACGCATCTCACCGATTTCCTTTGATATTTATTTCATTGCTGCAACCCAACGCCATACCTCGTCATCTAAGAAAAGAATGAACTCCTAAAGAGGTGCGCTAATATTCTCAGTGAAGTAGCAGGGCATTTCTTTTTATAATACTAGAAAATCACCTCCTTGAGAGACATCTCCATAAATGCGGACCGCTGTATCTCGGGCTCATCACGTTTGCACAGTACTGGAACCATTCGTTTTCCGTCGTCCCTCACCGCGTCACTCCGCGGCGACGGCACGCGGAATTAAAGCCCCCGCTTTGTGGTCTCCTCCCCAGACTCCCCGTTCTGCCGCGACCGAGGGTTGGGGAGAGCAAGGTAAGCACGCGTGTGTTAGCGGCGGCGACGGCGGGTTGGTACGGGGGAGGTTTGTCTTTGGAGGAGGAAGGGGGGAGAGGGTGGGAAGATGAAGGGGAGAGGAGGGGGGGGGGGAGAGATGGATAAGCGCGGAGATGCAATCACTCAGCGAGCGCCGACCACAAATCAGAGAGTCTATTACGACTTGTCTCGCCGATGCCTGGGAATGGAAAGCACGGAGGTAGGGGTAGGAGGTGGGAGGGGGGAAAGAGGGAGGGGGTGAGGCGCCGCGATGATGGAGTCGGGACGTCATATTTTTTGCGCCCGGGGAGAGTAATGCGGCCCCCGAGCGGACACAAATCATGCGCGGCCCCCGCCGTGGAAGCGGAGACCTCCTCTCTCTATATATCTTTCTCCGTCGGGAGGGTGGGTGGGTGGGTGGGGGGGAAGTAGGAGGGCGAAGGGGTGGGGCGGTGGATTGATCCGCGCCCCCAACCCCCTGGGAGGGGGCAAGAGGGGGTGGGATGAGGGGCCCGCTCCTCTCCCCTCTTGTGCAAGCTCCCTCGCCTCATTCCTCTGATCAGCCATCGCCTTCTACCTCGGTTTATTCACGCCAAAAGGAACCCTTGTAGCGCCAAAAACGTATGAGGTAAGAATGGAATTTGGTACAGTTGTTCCCGGGACTAATCTAGGCGATTTTGCCCGAGGAACCCAAAACCCCACACCAAAGGGGAGCGAAGACGGAGTTACGAGTTGGACGAGGGGGAAGTTGCGAGTGGGTGAATGCTGATTAATCGTTTTTAAATAATCACATTTTCAGACCAAACAAGTCCAAGGTGTCCTATTCAAAAGAGTGAAAACCCGTGGAAGCGATAGGGATGCTTAATATCCTTTCAGGGGACTTGAAGTACCAAAAGTGGCGCCATCGTTAAAAATGGGAATGGAAAACGTGGTTGATTGACCGTCGGAAAGAGAAAACCTATTTGTTCTCGCGAGTGGAAATTTCTTTCCCTGAACCAAGCGGTATTATTAATGTTATCGCCTAATGTTACAATATCCTCTATGCCGAAAATTAAGTTTTCTCAAATTGAGAGCCGTCCTCTTTATTTAATAGTGTACCCCATTGAACAGATGAAAATAATATTTTATTATTTCTATAGATTATCCCACTAGAATTCTCGCCTTATGAATATATTATTTAATTAGGAATATCACATTGAAAATGAATAGTGACCTACATTTTAGAAGAAATTAAAACTTTTTGTGGATAAGTATAAGTTACTCTATGATTAAGAATATTTTTTGACCATTTAGAGAATTATATTGTTTTGAATAACTCAATCAGTGTTTCAACCAGATGCACAGTGGAAAATTTTGCGGAAATCCTGTCCAGAACGTCAAAATTGTACCTACGCTTACCTAACCAACTACAATTTCATGAAAATGATAAAAATATGATGGAACATAGTGATAACGCAAAAAAATCTATGCGATAAATTTGTCATATGCCCAAATATCAGCATTAAACGTTCTGCAATTATCGTGCGTGACGAGAGGTAGGAGGAAACAGAAGTTGTGGACGCAAAAAATCCGATATAATTTTTTATGAGATTTTTAGCATAAATGAATGCTTTATGCGCTAATTTCTTGTAAAATACAATTTAATCGCCAATATTGTGAAGGAAAAAAGCATTGGATTTAGTTTAAACTAGAAAATTTTTCAAAAATGTTTAAGTGATAGAAGAAAAAGGAGGAGAGTGATGAAAAATGGTTTAATATTTTAGTAAATTAATAAATATATTACCATAACTAAATTAATTATATAAATTAAAATTTACCTACATGTAATACACGTACTAATTTTCTACATCGCAAACTGATTTTGCAGTCTTTCTGAAGTAAGAAGCCCTCATTGTAAACTTTATCAATTACAATGGCACCAAAGGAAGCCACAGTAAAAATTAGTCATTGGTATATTTTTTACAATCAATTCAGTCACTGATAGATTTACCATAAGGATTCAGTCAATCTGAGTCACTAAAAACACATTATATTCACTGTCCCCGAACTCTTCATCTTCGCCCAACTCACCACCAATTTTGTTTTTTTTTACGTAAGGATAGAAGATTTTTTGGCCAACAATTCAGCTTCCTTTTTGATAGTTCCCCTAGGTTGGAAATATAACTCAATAAGGTAACCGAGGAGGTAAGAAGCTCTTGAATTATTACCTCTATGGTCACCTCCCGCGAAAATATTTGGCAATAATCTTTCCCGGTAGATATCCGTATGCGCCTCCTGCGTTTCCTCCGATGGCATGCCGATCGATAAAGGGCAGATGATGTTCCTTGGGGCCATCATACACACCTGTAACACCAAGAATACTTTTAGAAAAAAATCCTAGCAGTATCAATGACATATTCCTCGAATGCATCACTATTAAAAGAATTGCAGCAAAATATTGCCATCAGTGTCCCCTGAAAAAACCATGATAAGAATTAATTGAATAAAATAAGAAAAAATATCCTTGCCTTCCCATAATAGATGGCTTTTGCCTGAAATCTATTCGTCAAGTCCTCTTTAATTCCAAGTATTCTTGAAGAAACAAAAGAATGCCAAAGAATATCTTGCCGTGTTCCCGTCGTCGTCGTCTACTATCGAGCGAAGTTCTATTTTGAACTCATTCTGAATTCTTCCCTTATTTATATCAACTATTTTCTTTCCCAAAAACCTGGCATTTCTTAACTGAGGTCAATATCCCAAGTGCAGAAAGCACTCAACCATGCGTCGTAGATAGTTCAAATCTTGAACGTGATTAATTTTACTTCACGTTCCTAATTGCCGTTGTATTGTTAAAATATGTAGCTGATGCCCCACGAAGTAGCACCTGTTTTGTGGTTGTGTCGCTGAAGCTATAATACATCCCTTCTCATTGATCACACTCTGAGACATTTAATGCCGGACTTTTACGTCGTTTTCGTTAGCAGATGTGGAAGTGAAGTTCAAGGCGTTTATTTTTCTTCGGCACGTTTTCCCGAGTTATCAGATCAAAATGTTCAATTGCAGGTACTTGGGACTATAAAACTGAGGGGATGAATGACGAGGATTCTACCAAAGAATGACTTCTCCTGAACTCCCAATTGAATCAACAGCCAATCGAGTTGGTAAAAGTGACGTCAGAAATATGCTGGCGTCAGAGTATGATTCTCTCTCACAAGTTTGCCTGAATTCAGTTAATTCGGTGCCATCCCAACCACATTTTGAAATCAACCTCAAGCTGAGAAGTTAAGGGCAGGGGAGTTCATGGATTACATCTGCTTGCACCGCGAAAATGCGACGGGTGGTGTGATCTAACGCACACTGCAAGTCCACTTCAGCACAAATGGTACAATACACCACCAACAGGTGAAATGATCGCAGCTAGTTTCACACATATTAAGTTGCCAGAAAGCAAGACTAGATTTCCCATTTTAATCGGTTACATCTGTACAGCAATTAATTGTTTATGTGTCAAATAAATTTTGAACAGGTAGTCACGAGTAATTTTTTTGACTTTGTAAAAAAAATAGTTCAGCATTTTTTATGCTCACACATTCATACATATTGGGTTAAAAACGAAAATAAAAGTGAAATCAACTAGTTTGAGGTAGTATATAGGCGAGCATATACCTGCTTACTGTAAAATGGCCATCCCGTAAATATTCCTACCCCTAATTACAAAAGTTAAACTCGTTCTTACTATTTACAAGCTATCAACAAATACCATTTGAATGCTCCTTGGCATGAGAATCTTTCTGTGCATACTCTCCTCATGTGCCTTCACTTTCCTATCAGTAAGCCCTATATGGAGCCTGTGATCTGAGGTTTAGCATTCCAATGGGGAATCGGGGACACGGCTGCAAGTGTTCGTTCGTATCTTTGTCCTCATTCTCCACTCACCATAAAAAATGAATAGGAAAAGGTTTAACTAACATAACATACGAGAGACATATCTAGATGCCCATTTCTTGTGGCATTTTGATTCATTGCGAATGTAGGAAATCCCAAGTGTTTCTGAATTCTGGGAACGCTTCGCTTGGTAGGTAGAAGTTTTCTAATATTTTGTGGCAGGTAGTGAAATGGAACCGTGTATAAAAAAGCTTTTCCCCACAAATACATGTGACTCTCTATTTCGGTTTAGATGCCCAAATTTTGATTTAGAAAAGGATACTTCCTTTATCTTAATTATGTCAATCATTCTAATATTTTATGCCGGCTCCAATTGTTCGTAAATACTATTTAGGTGTAGTCATCTTCCGAGTAATCCTATTCGTTATAATGCTTCAATTTGTGCTCGCTAACTATCCTCTCATTTCCAACATCGTATGTCCGCTTTATCTTCATTATGTGTATGATTCCGTACACTGCGACATTGCTTTTAGCAAATAAGGTGTGCTGAAGCATTCTATTCTTAACATAACTCCTTTCCCACTTATTTCTCACTCTATCCGCTCCAGTGTCATTATCATTCAGATACCCCATAGTCGCTTTATTACATACGAAGTTTAAAAAAAAATATTTTTCAACTTAACCTCTCCCACCACGTCCCGCGTGGAGATTGAAGATCTAACTGACAATTTGAAAAGAGTTCCCTGGTAGGTCGGGTCGGAGACAGGCTCTGACATAGAGCTCTGGCATTAGAATAGGGTAGTTTCCTTCATCGAAGAAAACGAAAGCAATTATTACGATTCTTTACTCACCATTAGAGTATTCATAATATACTAATTATTTGGTTTTAGAAATCCCAGTTTAGACGAACGTTAATGGTAAAGTTTCCAAGTAGGCTTCCGCAGAGATTATGATGAATTCTGCTGGTTTTTCCGGGTATTCTTCTATGGATAAACGCGGAAGAATACCCGGAAAAACCAGCAGAATTCACGTTAATGGTAATTTTTTTTTACCTTATTTGAAAAAAGGCCAAATTGGCGCCCATGCGATGCCACTCCACGTGACGTCACAGGGACCAACATACTGTACGAGTAGATAGGAGTTTTATATCGTCTGAGATTACCAATGCATGCATGAGGTACAGAGCTCAGGAAAACATCTCTTAATAATCACCTATTAAATTTGCCTAAGGTCGGAAAGTTTCCTTCGCTTGATAAGGTATTAATAATCTTTATTTAAGCCAAGCGCTACCTGCTAGCAGGGTACTCTGCTACCGGCTAGCAGCCTGAATCGTAGCGGCGCTCATAGCCTTGCACCAAGGTGGCCTCACACGGTGGCGCACAGTGGGCTGAAATCGAAAAAAGCTGGACAAAACCTCGAAAATGGTTTTTTTGAGTATGGAAGTTGAAACTTTGCACAGTTGTTGCCAACACATTAGTGCATTTTTTGACGCAAAATGTTTGTCATAGGTTGATTATGTGTATAAAATACATAGCCTCAAAGTTGAACAAATTTGGCGCAAATTGCCCGCTTTGAATTTTTTTCGAAATTCAGCATGTTTAAACTAATGTCACACCTTTAGTAGTAATTCAATAGCAACAAAAATGTATATAATTGTTAAACGGTTTGTTAGCATTAAAGACCATCAACTTTCACGACTTAGTTGTTGTATTTGTGACCAATAAGATACAAAATGGCGGACCCTGTTTTTCGTCGAATTTTTGGGTTTATGTAGGATTTTAAAAAAAGGATCACCGAGTTACCTCGAGATATTTACACCACATATACAAGAAAGTATAAAGATTACGATAATCGGAAGTGCAGCTGCGACCACCTGCGACGCCGAAATTAAGATCGATTTTTTGAACGTGCGGCACCGCCCGGAGCTTGCTGCTGGCCACGGGAATTGCCGTACTCGACGGATGTTGGATAGTGAATCATTTTAAGCAAATTTATTGTATAAAAGCTATGATATATTATTACTACATTTATTTTCCTTTTGTTATAACCTGATTTCTTTACTCTCTTGTAATATTTATAGTCGATGCAGTGCAAAATGGCGGACGCTAATTTCAGTAACATTTTTGCCCGTGTGTGGCTATATAAAAAGAAGGACACCGAGTTGCTCTCAGATATTTACATCGTAATTGCATCAAGCCTTTTAGAGTCTCCATCCACAGAAATAATCTGCGACCGTTCGCAACAAACAAAATAAAAATCGATGTTTCTACCGTGCCGCGCAGTCCGCGGCTGCTCCCTGGGCGGATGGAATGTCGTGACGCAGCGTACATTATAAAACGCTATGAATGCATAGTCTTTGTTGAGGATGTATTTAGTGTTATTATTAACAGCATAGGCTTTTAGGCTTTTTTCTCAGTCCTTTCATTTTGATAAAAGGTTATCAATGAATATCTAAATAACTGTTGAACTTTCCCCATGTACGTGCAATAGTATCACTCCGAGTCGGTTGAAGAACTGTCGGTTTCACTTCCAGGCTGCAGGATTTCTGGCTCATCGTCATTTAGTAACAGTAAATTCCTCACTTCTATCGGCATTATTCGGGATATCTTCGTAATTAGGGGTGCGGCGTTGGATATTACTGTATCCGAGGTCAGGAGGAGCCGACGAAATAAGTCATTGTGCAAAGTTTCAACTTCCATACTCAAAAAAACCATTTTCGAGGTTTTGTCCAGCTTTTTTCGATTTCAGCCCACTGTGCGGCGGCTGGAACCAGAATGACGTCACACGTGCTTTTCCCAGTATTCATACTTAGCCGTCGCGTTTTCGCGCGCTTAAAAGTTTTCACTTTTCATTTAATCGCGAAAAATAGATATCGTCATTTAAGAATCTAAAAGCGTGAAATACATACTCCTGGAGTAATAATATTTCAATTTAGACAGTAAAAAAATAATAGGAAACCTCCCTATTCCAGGATTAAGCTCTCCTGCATTTTGAGTCGAAAGTTTTGGAGTCATCTTTTGCGCTAATGTCCTTACCGCCGCGGCTAAGTCCGGAGGGTAAGATTTCCAAGGAGGGTAGATTTTCCAAGGAGGGTTTATTTCCAAGGAATAATTTCTGAGGGGTAGTAAAAAAATGCCAGAGTACCATACGTGGGGGGAAAGCGTGTGTATCTTTCATATTGGTATCCGATTTAATTAAGTGTTATCTTTCTCGTGGTCTAACCGCCCCAAACTCGTATCAGCATAGTTAAGTTTAATTTTCGAAGCGTTTCCCTCCCCCGCGGCACTCTTGGGATTAATTACATTAGCTACACATCCTCCTATTGTGTTCCTGGCAGCTCATCGAGTATCTCTTTGCAGTTTAAGGCCTCCATTAATGTTTGGAAAAAGATAGTGCGTCAGTATATAATGTAGCTAATGATTTTGACAAGAATTCTGAAGATACTGCTTCGAATGCAGCCATTGAATACAGTTTTCCCCCTGTGAAATGTAGGAATGCACAATTAAAATTACATTTTATTCTCGAAGAAAATCGTTGCAAGTAACCGTGATTAATGTAACTCAGGGAGTTTTCAAAGAAATTATCCAGATAACAGTCTATTTACATTTAAAAGTAGATACTTTCTTTGGAGAACCGCCAACTTTGCCCTTGAGCCAATTCACTTATCCCTTACCGTGGTTTCGGCTTTCTATGCCTGCTATGTTCCCTAGGCTTCATTATCTCCGGTAATATCCGGAATTAAAAAAGTTATCCCCAATTTCGCGTTTCCAGTGCAATTGCAAATGACTAGTCGCGCGGCTACCTGAAGTGAAGTTAGCACTCCGTGGAATCTTGAACACCCCATTCATCAAGTAAATAATTTATCTTTAATTGCGCATGGGCGAGCCAACTATAACTACGATTCCTACAATGGAAGCCGTAAGTAGCCGTATACTGAAAGATATTCTATGCCATGAAGTGTTTTAGGCTTTCCCGGTGGATTGTACTCATCAAAATCTTTCGAGTAAGGTTTCTTGGCAGCAGATCCTCGGTAGTATAGTGGTGAGTATCCCCGCCTGTCACGCGGGAGACCGGGGTTCGATTCCCCGCGGGAAGATTTTTAGCGGGCGTTTTCTTGCAGTCAGTTTTTTCCAATAAGGACGAAAGTCAATATCTCTAGGTTTTGCCCACGTTTATTCACATATTTTGACATTTGGTAAATGAAAATTTGTCCACTTTGCATTTTTTTCTTTTTAAATCATATTTCTATGTCTCTTTTGTTATAATTGTCAGCATTTAATTTCAAGAGTGACTTAACAATGTATTCATCTGTAAATATATAATGTATGACGAGGGGTTGGATGGAAAATGGGCCTTTCTAGATTCAATCTCGCCCAATGAATGCGAATTGCCATTATATTAAATTATTATTATACTATATAAATCCATCTCCTTGAACATTTTGACTACTAACTGAATTGAAGAACTCTTAGACTGAGTTAGTCAGTTCCGGTCTTTCCCTGGGAACTCCTGCCTGAGGAACACAACACAATTAGCTGTCGAAACGTTAGAGGAAATGTTGTTACTGACCTGGGAAGTTAATCAAGTGGCCTTATTCCTATGCTATCTTATTTTAGCACTCAATAATTTAGCAGTTAATGCATTGAACGCGGTTAAATTCATTTCGATTCCAAAACTTTTGGAAAATAAATGGGTGGAAATAATATTTCAACATAAAAATTATTTTTTAAAAAGAAAACGTTTTTCTCGCGAACTTTTATAACGAAAGAATAAAATAAATAAATTTAAAGAAAAGAATGGAATTAATTTAGGTACTATAAGCCTGACAAGCTCTAAATAAATTACTTCATGCATTTGAAAAATACTGGACGCTGGATAATTGATGTTATAACTTAAGTAAGTATTACAGTGGAGCATGCGACCAACGTTTTTCGTTGCATATGAAGCAATTTATTTAGAGACTCTGTCAGGCTCATTGAAAATTTGTTTTTTCTTTATAGTACGCGAGAAAAACGTTATTTTCCATAAAATATTTCTTTGGATATTTTTTAAAAATATCTAATTCAATCACTTTTTCAATAAACTGGGATATTAACAAATTTTTTTACCATAATTTTATAGAATTTTCCTTCCTTTTAATGATCACAGCGCTGCCATAAGAATTTGGTGGCCGCTTTTAAACTAATCTCTGTATTAAATTTTAAATTCTGTATTAAAATCATGACAATCGAGAAAATCATACAGGCCCAATCATAATAAAACTGTTATAATATTGCATTGTCGTCTGGTTCTTAGTTATCCTGAAAATTTCAGAGTGATAGCTAATCGGAAATTGGGTTAAAATTGAGTTTCAAAATATTACTCGGACAAGACGACAAGCAAACGACAAAGGGAGCAAATAATAACATTTTCAAGTACATAAAATTTTATAAATTGATGGGATTTTATTCGGTTGAACCATTTGAACCTTCACGACACAACTGTTCAATAAAATAAGGTTCATAAAGCGTTCAGGGAAGTTCTTGAGTGAAAAATTGATAGAATGATGTTAATTTTCTCTGGTTAAATTGCGACTTGAATGAATTGTTCGAATTTATGTTTCTAAGCAGAATAACTGCATAGTAAAATTTCATAGAATTCTGTTGAAAAAGTTGTCTATGATGGTTTAAAAAAACTAATTTAAATTGAGGCTGACGATCACCGCTGAAAGAGTTTTTAACTAATGTGAAGGATAAATGTCGTACCAAAATTTGCGTTCTTCGCGATGGCATTGGCATTCGGAAGATATAGTTTTCTCTCCGTGAGCTCCCTTTGAGCCATCCTCGAGGGGCCAATATTTCATTTTGAGCAGTATTCATAAGAGGAAATATACGATCTTATTTTTCCAAGTCATACTGAAGAGCAATTTGAGTTTTTTGACGCGGTCGAACATGTTTTGATAGCCGAGGTCTTGGAGAAAGAATCAGTTCGTAGGACTCGATGGAGTTTCATTCGGTTACATTAATGTGAACCTACGCGGCGCAACTTTTGAAGAGAATACAGTTATTAGATCGTCCAGAGAAGATCTAGAAAGAGATATTAATGGAGATATATTAAAATTTCCTGGTTAAATTGCAGCTCGAATACATTGTTCATATTAATATTTCATTTTCAGGAATATTACATCATAAAATTTCATAAAAAGGTAATGTATTTGAAACAGTTGGCTGTAGTAGTTAGTGGAACTCATAAAAATTAAGGATAAAATTCACCGCTGAAATTGTTGCGGTCCAATGTAAGAAATAAATAAAATGCTTCGCCCAAAAATGTGCGTTCTCCGTGATAGCAGTGAAATTAGGAAGATGAACATTTTCCTCTCCGAAAACTCCTTCTGAATTCTCGTTGAGAGGCGAATACAGCAGTTTGAACAATATGCAACCGAGTATAAATTCACTAATTTTGAAAAAAATACTCTCTATATCGTGGGGAACTCGAGATCACGAGGAAGAATTTACGATTTCCTTCCGCGCCTTCGGCACAGATGATAAATCACTAGACTCCACCCGAGCGCGCTCAACTCATAACTCTTCTCATTCGCCATGTGTATCATCTACTCGGGAAAGTTTTCTTTTTGCGTAAACTCGCAGTGAATTAATATTTTAGGGCCTCGCTCCAATTGGCTAGATAATGCTGTGTCGGAGGATTTATACCTACCTGCTTCGGTTAAAAGTATCTGTGCACAATCCCGAGTGATGCATGTGTGAAGCTGCAATGAATGGAATATATGCGCAGTTGACAAGGGAGGTGGGCGTTTGTGGAAAGTGGAGGCAAAGGTCGGGTTGTTCGCGCCACCTGACATCCACTTCCCTGTTGAAATGGAACCGCAGCTACAACTACTGATCATTGTCACCCTTTTAAACGATGCTCTGCTGCGCAAATTACTCCACCGATGTCAGATTTATTGTTCAGCATGATAGGATTGTTGCTAAAATTAGGTCTAAAATTAGACTCCCTAATTAATATTCGTTAAAATGTTTGTGTGATTTTCCAAAGACAATATTTTTGTGATTTTAAAATTTATTATTGGATCATGATTCACGGGTTTTGCATAAATTAATGCCCTGCGTACAGAGTTCTAGGTGGTCGTGACATCAAACGCATATTGTTCATGGGATATACTTCAATGGAGAATTTTGTCCAGTATACATGCCATTTTACCACCTAATGTACTCGCAAAAAAATTCATTTGACATCTTAACATGAAAAAAGCATTTGAAATTTATTATGGAAGCTTAAAGTAATCAGTGTTATCGTTGGCAGAATACTTTCATCTAGGAGAGCCAGGAAGCCCGGCAAGCCCCCTGGAGAGCTCAAAGAGCCACTGGCGCAGCGAGGGGGTTTTTGGGGGATAAACCCCCCCCCCCCCCCAGAGCTAAGAGAAATTTTTAAGTTTAATCCATTTTATTTAATTGGATCGATATTACTAATAGAATAGTGTAAGGATTAATAAAATATCCCTCAGAAAGCCCTAAAACTAACCATTTTGAACCATTTATCTTAAAATTCTGCAATTTATTTATCTCGCACATACCGCTTATCCTGTTGGGTATTCCATACCCCCACACACCCCGGTATTGGCTGCACCTAAACCCTCCAGCCTTAATTCCTAGCTGCGCCCCTGCAAAGAGCCATTATCTGGTACAAGACCTTGAAACAGATGATGGTTCTGTGAGCCGAAACTAGTAGTAAGCATTGCAATAGCTGTGGAAAACTGCAACTACGTTTTATTCTAATGCCAAGATTGGTGTATTAAAAACTGCCAGGGGAACATTATAGTGTCAATTTACACTTTTAATTATGCCTACGAATTGTTGTTTTTCTTGCCACATGAATGAAAGAAAGCCTTCCTCGCAGAGAGAAACGGAGGTGGAAACATGACGGGGGCGGAAAGAGGAGGGAGAAGATGCAACGAGAGAGGGAAGCCCCCTTCATCCTCCCCCCCCTGAATCCCTCCCGCGTGCGACCCCTTGTTGTACGTCGCATGTTTCCGTGAATGTCGAATGCACTGCAGACGGCCCTTCGCATCCTCGCCACGAGACTCGCGATGCGATGTGCGGCTGTTGTCCGGACGAGGAGGAGGAGGCAGCGACGGAGGCTGCACTTGCGAGTGTTTCTCTGCGTTTTTCGAGCGGCAGTGCGATGGGGGTGGGCGGGAGGCGGCGGTGGTGCTGGGGTCGGTTCGGTGGGGACGAGGGAAAGGGGACGGCGACAGGATGAGGACCTGCAGAGCGGCAGCGCGTGGAGTGAGTCACACTAATCCCTTGTTTGGATTATTTTTGGGTCGGGGGGATTTGGAGTGTATGTCTCTCTCTCTCTCTTCGGGCGCTCTATTAATTGGCGCCGCCCCGCGTGCGATACCAGTGCGTTGCGTTCGTTCGTACGTATATATATGTGCGTTTGTATACGTGTATGTGCGTGCGATCGGCACCTGAGGACGAGAGGGGGGATGGAGCAACAAGAAAAAAAAAGAGTTTTTCCCCTCCCCCCGGAATATCGACAGAGGGTGGAAAGGGGGAAGGTCTCTGATTTTCTCCCTCCCCATAACGTGCTGCATGCAGTAGTCTTTTCCTCTTTCCGCTCTCGCACACTCACGCGCCGATTGCGGAAGAAACAAAAAGAGAGGGAATGAGCAGACGAGAAGGAGAGGAAGAGAGAGAGAGAGAGAGAGAATTTGAGGGGGTGGGGGAGTCGACTAGGAGTCCCTCGCTTCGGATTATCGATGGTTTTTCAAAAGATACTGTGAAAGCAAGGATTGCTAGAGGTTATGATCAATAGAAGGGGTGAAACGATAGAGGCCCTTATCTGTAATTTCATAGTAGCATCAATCGAAGAAACTATAGCCAAGGGAAAGCCTCATTCATGATTTCTGGATTTGTCGAAGGAAGCGGTCTCCTATCGGCTAGCAACGATTGATGTTCTACCGGTTGTCGATTGCTAGTATGCGATGATGAGCAATAATATCCATTGTGCGGTGAACATTGATGCGCGGAAGAGTAAATGCTAGATAATAACGGTAATTTATGGCAATCGAAAGTGTATGACAATCGTTTGATGTCCACCATTGTAGGCCATTGATTATTTTGAGACAGCAAATGGCAACAGTTAAAGCAGCTCATCGGAGTTCTACGTATTAAAGAATACACATACAAATGGTATGTTACTCAGTCGCGTACACACGTGCAGGATAATAAAGTAATCTAGGACTGTGGTACTAGATACCAAGGTTGGAATACGTAATGAAAAAAACTTTTAAATGATTATTTAATATTTCGAAAAATGATGCTGCAGAATAATGATAAGGTTCAAACACATCGACCGAGAAAGTACCTAATGAGGAAGTCCTAAGAGGGAAGAGAAGCCTCATGAAAACCTTGATCAGAAGAGTGAAAAACATAATCGGAAACTTGGCTTGGCACATATTGATACATGATGAGCTAATGAATGTAATCGTCCAGGGAGAAGTGGGACTAAAAAGGAAAAGATAGACCTCGAATAATACATATGGAATAGGTAAAAAATGATGAAAGAAAAGAAATACGTACGTGTGATAATATCAGCAGGCAGAAGGATGGAGTGGTTAGCTACGTCAAACCAAAGTTGGTACACATAGTCACCAGCTATGCTGATGGTGACATAAATATAAAATTCCCTTGTGGGTACCTGAAGTGTGTTCAGGATGTTTTACACGGCATGTAATTACATTTACGCGCCATTTTAGCACGTAGTATTTGCACAATGCAGAACTTCTCTTTTTCTTACTCTGGCGTGCAAATGCGCGAATACATGGACGAAAATGTAACATGGGCTATTTTTCCAACTCAGATTACTTATGCCATAGTTGCCATGTTCAATACCATGTTACGTATGCCAAGCTCATGCATTCTCGCATGCGTTCTTGCAATCATCGCTTTACGTGATGAAACTTGAAATGCGCCCTCGCACGTAGGTGCGTCAGATTTTGCAAGTACATTCCCATTGTTAGACGACCTTTAGGTATGGGGCGATTCCCTTCGTCCACTAGTGAAATTCATGGTTATTGAAAAAAATAAAAATGGGTAAAAGTAATCATAATCCGCGCACACGTGTGCCGGTGATATGGGCACCCACCAGGCGTGCATCACTCCGACTGTGACAAAAAACTATAAAGCAATAGTACGCTCATATCGATGGCCTAGTTCTAACAACACGTATCTCAAAAATGGAAACTTTTTGAGAAAGAAAAAAAAGCGACTTATTTTTTTTAATTGTATATAATTGTAATTGAAATGAAAAACCAAAAATACACAAAACTGAAAAAGAAGCATACATTCGAAAACAAAGAATTTTTTTGCTTGAATTTTATTTTAAACTAACAGTATTAGAGGTATTAACTCAGACCGGCCAAATTTTGAGACACGTGTTAACCAGTATTAGCCAGCGTTAAAATTAGTAGCAGAAGCGCGTAAAATAACTATCATCAGCACTCGAACCAGACGACCTCCCCTTTACTCGCATGTCCTTCGAGATGTAGCAAGAGCAGCAGCAGTGGATGCCGAGTCACAATGCTGAAAGCGATTTGCGAGCGCGGGTGTGGATGACGGGGTAAGCCACCCTGCCAAGGAAGGGATAGGGACAGGGGAATGGGGTGGGTGCGCGCGGATTCCGATCGGAGGGCGAAGGGGGAGGGAGGTCGTTATCGAAGTTTTAGCACGGACTGTGGGGGGAGGGGTGTATGCGCGCCGTGAATAGAGGGGTTGAACGCAGGGGTCCAGAGAGGGTGGACGGGGGAGAGGGAAGGATTTGGAGAGTGTAGCGAAACCCACATATCGCTAATTGGTTCAATAAACTCGTCCGTCGTCGGAGTTGGGGAGGAGAAGGAAGGCGACGTAAAAGTGACTGGTAGGGGGAGGGGGGGCGGAATGAGGGGCGCGTGTCTCCCTGCGTGGCCCCTCTGCCCCCGGTTGGGAGGACCAATGCAAAGCTCCTTTCATGCATGGAGTCCGTCGCCGTGGTGACCACGTCGCGTCGTTCACGGTGATATACACCACCGTCGGATGAAGCTATCTACACGATCTGTCGCCGGATTAGATTCGATGCATCTGCGAGTAAAATATTTTCCAGAATCCATGATTATCTGAGTCGTCTCTTTATCTATTCCTTTACGCCCTGCCTACCTGCCCATAGTATAATTGATTGTGATTTTTCAATTCTTGCGTACTTTCTTGCCTATATATATTCGCTAGCAAGTGAAACTCTCGCTGATCGGGAGGAAGCGACTATTTCTTTTGCCATGTGATCTATGAACCATATAATCCCGTAGAAGCATAATGCATCTGTGAAATATAGTATATAGGCTAAAATCTAACTGCATTAAAAATGAGAGATTTCAGAAGTAATAATAATATGTTTTTATAAATCGCTAATTTTTGCGGTGGCTGCCATTTGTCAGTAATGTTTGTTTGGTGTTGTTACGGGTGTTTTCCAATGCCTGCGTATACCGATGTAAACATACAATGTAAAGGAATGAAATCCATGATAAAAACACAAATTGTAATTTCCACACTATTTAATTTAACACTCAACGACCGACCATGGTTTCAACACTTTGTGTCATTTCACCTTGAAAATGACACAAAGTGTTGACACCATGGTCGGTCGTTGGGTGATAATTTTAATGGTGTGGAGATTACCATTTGTGTTTTTATCATGGATATAGCAAACTTCCACAAAATCAAGCCTGAAACAATTTTATACGAAAGGAGTTATACCATCAATAAGGACTTAATTTGTGGAAAACTTGAAAAACTAAAAAATGAGACTCACATTACTTATCGGCAAACAGTCGTTCAGAAAACCTCCGATCCGTGTCCAGCACTAATATATTGCAGAAAATTGATTAAGCCTTTATAATTTAATTAGCCACGTCTTTTGCGGCCTCCTTCGCGGTTAGAGGCCTGAAGGGATCTGTGAAGAGCTCCTCTCAGCCATCACCTGCTAATACCACTTTCTCTGGTGGCCCCACCCCTTTTATAACTTTTTAAACCCAGAAACTCCCTACACAAGGCACTCGACTTTTATTTTTCTATCTGTCGCAAAAAAATTAATGATAAATAAATGTTTTCAAAAATAAACAGTAAATTAATGAAATATCCACTTAAAATAATTGAATGGACGGAATAAGAAATATTTTAATTTATTCGTGGACCCCTCAGCTCCACAATCAAGAGCAGAGGGATACCACCCAGCAATGCCGGGGAGTAAATGAAAAAATATAGAAATCTCTTCATATATATTACATGGGTATAAACATAATCAATGTTTTGCCCGGTCAACTTGGGGCACCTTAGCTTCTCATTAATTGCCGCTGGAGGATTCAGGAGCTATAGCATCAAACTACTGATTACCAGCATCCAGTTACCATCACCATAATTTTGTGCCCATCAGTCAGTGTTTTGTTTGTAGCGTGCTACTTGTTTTAGCAGAAACTTAAAGTTGAACATTGAAAGTAATAGTTAGAACATCTTTTTAAACATATGAATGCAGATTATTTATCACGACGTACATTTTTTTAAAACTTTTTATAATGTTACTTAATTTTATAAATTTTTAAACCAAAAACTCACTACGGCATTAGAGCTTGTGAGGAGTGTTGGGAGATCATTCTTCTGACCCTCGATCATCCCTGCATATTATCAGCCGCATTTTCTGCGTCAGAGGTGGTTAGATTAATGAGAAATGTGAGGAAATAGGTGACATTATGCGTTTTTTTTCATTCCTTGGTCTTTCCATAAACACATTGATCATGTATAGTCGCGGATCATACTTGGGGACGATATGGATCCTCTGATACATTACAGAGGTGGAGCATATAGTACTTTGATATCCATGATATGTATTGAAGATTTTTGCTTTAAAAAACCACCCCCACCCTCCCGTAGTGTATCGGGGGAGGGGTGGAAGGAATTGGAGTGAGATTGTGCAGACAACTCGCAGTCTCCACTCTCTACCACCCTGTTCTCCTCTGAATCCCGTCAACCCCCTTCAGGTAACATTATTATGCCGACAAAGTCACCCTGACATCACAGGCCGCGAGGAATTCAGTGGGATGTTTCTGACCTTTGATCATGCCTGCTCGTTATCATCCGTACTATGCCTCGTTCCAGGGAAAATTGGATTAGTGAAACATTTGAGGTGATTGTTGCCGGGGAAACGCGGTGTAAGGTTGGAGATGGAGAGAGATCAAAACAATTGGGTTGTCATATTTTTTATCTTGATACGTTCGTTTATTTCGTAAAAACGTTAAGCCGAGATTGCCACGTAACGTGCTGATAAAATGTATGGATGCTGAAGAGTTGGTGCACTTTATGTGATTATAATGTCAGTTATTTAGGATAAGTACGAGCATGTCACATTGGGCAAGCAATTTCACTTGATGGTTCGAATAATACCGTATTTATAATAGCGTATGTTTTATATTAGTGTCGCAGTCTCAGGAGGAGCTTAAGATTATTATGCTAACAAAGCAAATTGCAGCCAAGAAATTTTGTCTGCAAGTAAGCCCATCTAAAGCAAACAAATGATTTTAGAGAGACACTACCTACCAGGTGAGACAGGTTAAAATAAATTATGACACCTTTAAGAGAGTTTGCGAGTTAAAATATCTTGCTACCATCGGAAATACCATTAAATCAAGTAGAGACAAAAGCAAGAATCCAAGCTGCCAATAAGGCATACTGTACTCTGACGGGAATTATGAAGACCCGCAATATGTCGAGACAACATTTAACAAGACTATAAAAGTAAATAATTCTCCCGATAGTTCTTAATGGTTGCCGAATCTGGAGCACAAGGAAACAAGAGAAATCGAATTATTATCAAATAATTGAATAAAATATACGCTTTGGAGGGTTGGGTGCTAAGGAAAATACTTAGTCCGGTCCATAAAAAATTAACAGGAGACTGGAAAAAACGACACATGGCTGGATATTTAGGTAAAGGAACAATGCAGGTATGATGATGGTAGTTATATAACAGCAAACAATGGAAAAAATGATTTCAGTATGATCCGCTCGGGATCAACTTATACTCCGCTCCTCAACATTTATCGTTATGTGTGTACGTAGACAAAAAACGTGTGAACGCATACCCCAGCAAAAATGTTTGCTGAGGAATAATAGTTAAGTGTAGAATAGCTATGTTTTCCCTTTCAGTGTGTCAAAAGGTGTGCCTACCAGGAAGGATATCCAACCACAGAAATTTTATCACGTGGCGTAACAAATTATTGTGATGCAAACTAGCTGATTGTGGTAACAGTAGTTTACTATTACAGTACTGAATCCTCCAGTGGCCATTGATGAGAAGCTAAGGTGGATCAAGGTGACCGGGCAGGACATTGATTATGTGAAGGACATTGATTGTGTGATATAGATGATAAGATTTCCATGTGCTTTCATTTATTTCCCGGCATTGCAGGGTGGTATCCCTCTGCTCTTGGTTGTGGGGCTGAAGGGTCCACGAAGAAATTAAAATATTTCTTATTCCTTCTATTCAATATCTGTAAGTGGACATGGATTTATTGCTCCTTTACAGGGATGCAAGAGATATCTAACCATTAAAAATTAAAAATTTTTGATATAAGTTGGTGGGGTCATGTCTCCTGTGATCACCTTCCCTCAAATCTGCCCCTGCGTTCCAGAAAGTCGCGTTAGGGAAGCACGTTGCCCGAATGTGACTCTAAGAAGTGGTTCTCCCTTCTTCACCTCGGAATTTTTTTATCCATAGTTAGTTGTACACTTAGTTATAAGAAAAAAACAAAAGAAATAAAATTTTTAGGCTTTTCATTGCCATTTTCACTAATGTTGCGTCACGAAATTTGGCTCACAAACAAATTTGTTTTCGAGTTTTCTAGGCACTCGCCTTTTATTTTTTTATTTGTAGCAAAAAAATAATTAAATGTTGTCAACCATAAACAATAAATCAATGTCCACTTACAGATATTAAATAGAAGGAATAAGGAATACTTTAATTTCTTCGTGGACCCTTCAGCCCCACAACCAAGAGCAGAGGGATACCACCCTGAAACGACAGGGAATAAATGAAAACATATGGAAATCTCTTCATATACAGGGTGTATATAAATGAATATCGGGGTTTTAAAGCTTTATAATATTTATCAAATTATACTTACAGTTATAAATCATGTGTCAAATTAAAGAGAAACTCAAACAGTTTTATTTTTTAGCAACAATGCAGATGTGTGTGAAATGTTTCCGCCGCGATCCGCTAGATAGCGGTAGTAGCAAAGATGGCGACTAGTGAACAGAAAGCGTTTTAGTGTTTTACAGTTTGCAATGACTGAATCTGTGCAACGAGCGTTCCGCATTAAATTCGGTTGTGATCCTCTAAGTGACAATAACATCCGTAGATGGTATCATCAGTTTGAAGATACAGGTTGCCTTTGTAAAGGGAAGAGAACGGGACGACCAAGAGTTAGCGATGAGACTGTTGAGCGAGTGAGAGAGTCGTTCACTCGTAGCCCAAAGAAATCAGTCCGGAAGGAAAGATCTGAATTAGAAATCCTGTGTTGACTGCTTGGAAAGTTTAAAGGAAACGCTTGCAACTACATCCTTACCGTTTACAGTTATTACAGGCTCTAAAGCCTACAGACCACGGATTACCTGCCAACTTCACAATGGAAATGTTGTTTCATGACGATGATGATTTTCTTGATCATGTTGTCTTCAGTGATAAAACGACTTTTCACCTCAGTAGACATGTAAACACTCATAATGTACGGATCTGGGGTTACTGTGCAACACACGTTTCGCAGTAACTACACATTCAGCCTTTGAAAACTGTAAAACACAAAACGCTTTCTGTTCACTAGTCGCCATCTTTGCTACTACCGCTATCTAAGGGATCGCGGCGAAAACATTTCACGCACATGTGCATTGTTGCTAAAAAACAAAACTGTTTGAGTTGCTCTTTCATTTGACGTATAATTTATAACTGTAAGTATAATTTAATAAATATTATAAAGCTTTAAAACCCCTATATTTATTTATAAACACCCTGTATATCACACAATCAATGTCCTTCACATAATCAATGCCCTGCCCGGTCACCTTGAGCCACCTTAGCTTCTCATCAATGGCCGCTGGAGGATTCAGCTGTAATAGTAAACCACTGTTCACCACAACCAGCTAGTTTTCATCACAATATTTTTGTACCCATAAGTCTGTGGTGTCTCTGTAGCGTGCTGTTTGTTTTAGCATAAACTTGAAGTTAAACGTTAAAATTAACAGTTAGAATATGCAAATTAAAAAAAAATATTATTTTACTTATTTTTTTTAAATGTTTTTCTTTTTTTGTTGAAAGTAAATAGTATGTTCTCTTTTCTTTTTTAATTCCAAATACGATCAACACATTGAAACTTCTAAATTAGAAAAATCTGAGGAATAGAATCAGCTCTTCGGGATTGCTACCATTTTTAGCGCGTTAATAGATAATCTATTCTGGACTTTTCTATTAAGGAAAAAAGTTATCAACGCTACGAGTCGAGTTATGATACCAATCACGCTAGCTCTTGGACATATCAAAACTCTCTGAGTGCAAGGAATGCACCGTATCTTAGCGAGGAAAAAAAAACAAATATAATTGTGAAAAATATTGCACGTTTTCCTGCGGATCGGGAGGTCGCTGTGGGTGGCTCTATCAGCATAAAATCCCGAGGGAGTGGGTGTAGTAAGAAGAGAATGAGGTGGTGACGGTTGGAGACAGAGGGGACCTGTTTGCAGGGCCTTTCCCCCAGTCCATTCCCAAGGGTGCTTAAGGAGACCACAATACTATATAGTACACTAAATGATTAAAATATTGTATCGAAATTCCTCCGTATGCTCGTGAACATGTACTCAAAACTCCACTGCCTGATCACCTGTATGCTATAGCGGATAAAATCTTCCTGATCCATATCCGTAGCACAGCCCACTTAATCTGCGATCTAAGTGTCTATGCACAGATCAGGCCTAAAATGTTTCATCAATCCTGTTGTTCCCGGCAACAGCACAGTAGGATGCGGGGGATCACATAACAAGCAGAAATGATCAAAGGTCATAATCATTCCACGGGTTCCTCGCGGCCTGTGATGCCCCTGTGACTGCGTCGGCGTAAAAATATTTTCCCGAGGGGTTGGGCGGGGTCACCAGAGGAAAGGGGGTGCTGGAAGGTGGAAGGGGGGGGAACTGTTCCCTCGCCCCCAACCCACCCCCTCCCCCCCCCCCCAGGGATTTGGAAGGGGGCGTCGGAGAAAACCGACTCCCGGATCTGCGCCCCTGCACGCCTTTGGCACCCTTTAGGAATCTGTGAGGCGGACGAGCAGGTGTAACAAGAGATCTCGATATGCCACTGGTAACAGCGGATTCTCTTTATGTGTAAAAAGGACCCCATCCACCGCACCCTTTCCCCATTGTCGTCCTCCCATTGTTGCAAGTGCCCTTCGAGAGATACACGGGCAGGGATAGGGGAGGGGTACCGGAAGAGAGAGACAGGGAATGGGGCACAATAGGGTGAACGCGAGGGGCGGGAGGGGTGGATCTGCTGCTCTCGGATTTATGTGCCAGGGGGGGGGGGTTGCGCTGGAGGTGGGCAGGCAAGGGTGTTCTCTTCTGGGGGAGGGAACGGGTATCGCCCGCGCTGCCGCCGGCTATAATGATGCCGAAGGGGAGGCAGAGGTTTTTGTCGGGATCCAAAAGGGGGGGTTCGGGTGTTGGTGGCGGGGCGCGCGGATTTTAAGGGTCCCCCAGGAGACTTTGGGCGGCGAGGAGCGGAGGGGATTAGGGGGGGTGCTGAGTGAGGGGTCGGCCCCCCCCCCCCCCAAGCACGCCGCCGCCGACGTCGCCCGCTCTTAACAAAGGCAATCGCCCGATTCATCGAGAGATTTTCCACCGATTCGGATTGGGTGGGGTGGGGGGAATTATCGGGAGGGGTCTGGCGGAGAAGTGGAGGGGGAAAGGGGGAGAATGGCATCAAGTGTTTGTGCTCTCCTTCTTCTGCCCGCGTAAGAAATGTTGACAAATGAGGGGTGATACTCTTATTTCGTTTGCATTTGTGCACGTGCTTGACTCACTCGTTTATTGGTGTAGGCGCATAAATGTATGTGTTTGGCTTCTGTTATGTGTGCTTGTGTTTATGTGTGCTTAGCGCGAGGAGACGTCGCCTTCTCTATGGATTACGAAGCATCGACGTGGCGGCCGCTCCGGATCGTTGGGCTCATATTACTACTACCGTCTTCCACGCAAGGAGGTTTTCAATAACAACGGAAGACCCACATTGAAAGAATAAAATAGATTCTGGATATAACTGCAGGAAGCAGTAGGTACTAATACTCGGCCAGGTCCTCCCCAAGAATAGCTCTGAGAAAACCATTAATTATATAAACCATTTTGATTTCGATATTTTTCGCATACTTTAAAAAAGGGCACTACTGTTCAATATTCTCACTTATATTGAGCCAATAAATGACCAATTTGGCTCTTTTTTTGTATTTACTTTAATGTAATAGCCATTAAAAAAAAGTGATTATGATTATACCGGATACCTTTAAATTCAACTGCATGAAAACAAAGCCAGCAAAGATTGTCAGCTTAAGTACACCTATGACCATAGTTGAACTCGAAAAAAAGATTCCACTTGAATCGTATGGTCGCCCCTCATCAAAGAAAAGTCGACTCTCTTCCTGAACTTTAGCGTTTATATTTATAGCGGTATTCGTGGTCATGAGTTATCTTGAAATTATTAATAATATGTATCATATGGATATTTCTATTTAATTTTATTTTATTACTTATTTATTAATTTATTACTTAACGCATTTAATTTATTGCTTAACTAATAATATGAAGTATTTTCTTCGGTTTTTTCAAAAGTCATTTTGTGATTTTTCAATCGCAGTCATTTTCATCCCTCCCATTTTACTCACTCCCGATGAACAATCGAGGAAAAATCAATAATTCATTAGTTGAGGAACTTAGCAGGTACCGCTGAAAGATTTAGAAGAGTTGCGTCTTAATTGTGTAAAAATAAGGCGGAGAAACACAAAATAAAGCAGATTGCATGCTTAGAGGCCGTCAGAAACTATGGAACATTATTTTTCCATTTATACAACCCGATGTTTATTTTTCTTACCTCTTATGCACAGATGACAAGAAACTCGTGATTAAGGTCACTCACCAAACCTGCCGAGCCCAACATTGTTTCGTATCGGCGATCTTACGAAGACCAGGGCGTCGATGTGGCTAGGCTCCTGCCTACAAAATATAGTATGTTAAGTTGAAAATGATCATGTCGTTTCCTCACTTTAGGTATCCTAAACAACAATTGGTCATGCCAGGCAAAAATTGACCTACATTGAAGGCTGTGTAAATGATACCAGATCACTTAAAAAGATAATGCTGGGAAAATCATTTAACGTCGAGAAAAATTGAATGACAAACTTTCAGCTTCGGAAAATTTGATCGTGGGAATGTGAAATCTTTGGAGACTGGAGAGTAAATTAAATTTATGAAGATTAATTACTCTGAAAAAGATAAGTTCTGCTGGAAAATCTGCATGGAGTTTCAAAATGACGGGCCATTGAGAGCGTAAAAAATATTTAGTTGGACCTGATCAATTTTTTCTCAGTATTTATGTGGGAAGTAGGAGGATAACTATTCAAAACGTTCCCTGGTAGAAAATCAAGTTACGAGTAGAGGAAATGAAACCTTAGGTATGGGAAATGAAATTACGTATTTATTTCTGCTAGTATATAAAAATGATATCTTAATCATCAGGTGGAAGAGCTACCTGTATGATAACTGCTAAATATTTTCAAAATCAGTATCACTCTTAAAACGTGGAGGATATAACAATTTTCCTATATGCTCGATGGTATTCTTAGAAATCAACTTAAAATTTGAGGCTCGAATTTCAATTCCAATGCATATTTGTTCCGTTAAAACTATGACTGATCGCAATCCCATTTCTGCCTTAAAGTGGACCTTTTTTCACCCAAAATGATTGATTTATATATATAATATGATTATTTATAATATGCTATTACATTTGTGTTTTAACAATATATCGTAGTTGTGATACATATGTATGATAGATAAATGGAATCATTCTTATGATTTACCGAATTTTGCAGCTCAGACACTATTAGCTAAAATAGTTCAAGAAACGTAATTATAAACGCTATATTCTTAATATGTAAAATACCACTTAATATGCAGAAGTATATCACTTAAAATGTAAACATCCATGTTAACTATATTCATCGTGAAACCACGTACGACTTTGAGTTTAAAAAAAAAAAAATAGAATATAACCCTATACTGCTACTCCCTCCTCACGCATGTGGAAACAAAGGATTTTGAGCAGGAAAAACTACAGTCCACTTTTTAATTTTGCCGTGCCGCCGTGAGGGTTAGGGATTTCATTTTGTTTCGAGCGCAGGGAAGAGCCACATGTTTCTTGCGCGTCGTGATTAATTGCTCAGCGATGATTTTTCGACATCGCTAACAAGAGCGTCCCTTTCCGGGGTTTACACCATTTGCGGTTTCCGGACGTAGCTTTATGCCCACACAATACGGGCGGCCATTATTTTTATCCCTCAGCCAGCATCCAGTGGTTGCCTGCCGGTCCCGGCTTTATCCAGAATTCGCATCCCTCCCACTGCTAGGGGTGCAGAGGGCGGAGGGGTGGGTGGGAGGGAGAGGCTCCCGGTTTCCGTGGCAACGGGAGCGACGCCGGCGCATCCAGGGGGGCTTGGTAGCGAGGGTGGGAGACTGGGAGGGTGTCAGAGGGAGCAGGATGAGGGGCATGCCGTGGCGCGAGGGTTGGAAAGGCGGGAAAAGAGGGAATAGGCCATGCGAGTAAATTATTCCCGGCATGAACTATTTGAGCCATTTGCTATGCGTCTAAGGCGGACACCGTTCTCATCTACTAAGGTTTCAGCCTGTTATCTACATATTTGGATTTCTTTTTACATTAATTGCGGGTATGCTTAACTTCATCGAAACGCGAATCATAGCCTAAAATTGATATAGCTAGTTTAAAATGACTTGGATTCTCTCGATTCACTGGTGTTGAATATCGCATCTGATGGAAACTTTTCCATGATGTGTTTTATCAAATTTTAAAGAAGTGAAGTTGCGTATAGTTGATAATAGTAACATTTTATTACTGTGTTCTTGAACATGTCGTGGTTAGATGTTCTTAAATAGTCCATAATATTAACAAAAACTCTCTAAAAATTCTATTGTTCGTGAAAAATCGTTGAATGATGCTGAAGTCATCGGTTCGTTTTCCTCTGACCTCTATGCTCACATTTTCTTTCGATTTGATTACCCTATTTTTATGCTCTTACGTATTTCTGAGCTTGAATCCTGCGTCTCTGTTGAAATATCTTTCTTGTAAAATAATGAATTCATTGATACTGACTGTGGAGAATATAGCAAGGTTACACTTATATCTTCTGATATTTTTCTTTTTTCTTATTTACCACCTAGTGGGATATTCTGTTTGTCAGCATATTTATTTCACCAGCTAAAGTTCTGATGTGAAAGGATACATCTTTAATTGTTAATATCTGTCTATTGGATGAAAATTTAATCCATATTTGGATATCCCTATAGGGAAGTATAAAAGCCACAATCCCTCTTTTTCGAAATATTTTTCCTCCATATCCTTCTTTGTCGAATTTATTCAATTAGGTATGATGCCAAAGGATTTATTTTTATCTCTTTCAAAGGTATGGAAAAATATCATTGCCATCGCTATACATACAAAATGAAATTATGAAGGTTGCCTCACCACCGAGTCCGCGACCCCCACTTTGGGAACCGCTGCCTTAAGGTAACCAACCTTTCATTTCTGCTTACCTACCTATAATTTCGATTTCAATTTATGTGTTTTGTATTTTATGAAAGCAATAAAACTTGGGAACTTAAATTTAATTACATAAAGGCCTCTAATTTTAGCAGTGATAAATCCCCAAATGAGAAATCCACTGCAATAGTGCCACCTTACTTCGTTTCATTCAAGCTATAACCTTGGATTTCCCGAGAATTAAGCCGGTCCTGTTGAATCAATCATAACGACGTTTTATTGCTTAAAATCCTGAAAAGGGAATTATGTGGAGATATAGATCACTGCATTGTTCAGAAGCCTGTTTTATTGGCTTTTTTAATATTAGCCCTATACTTACCAATGCATGATTTATCTGTAAACAACATCTATGCACTTATTAACCAGTTCCATTGAACTTGGCGAATCTAATAACTTAAATCATCGTCGCTGTAAAAATAACTAGCCACACATTGACCATTATATTTTATAGATAAATTTGAAGAAGAGGAGAAATACATCTCAAAGCTTGTCGTATTGAATGGGACTTTTGGAATTGTCTCTTTGTCACCTTCTTATGAAAGAGAAGGCTGACCGAAACCCTGCGTTATCTTTCGGTTTCCTTCATTCGCAGTAACCCCTTCCCTAGCCCACCTGTCCGAGAATCTGACACAGTCCCAACCGCCTGTCACTCGCCTCCCCCGAGCAACCAGCCAACCATGAGAGCGCGTGATCGCAGCGGGATGTCCTCCGTGTCGAGGGGATGGACCAGTCAATGCTCTTGGGTCCACTTAATTACCGAAGATCGAGGCGGGGAAAGTGGTCTATTGACGACAGCTGCCTTTATCCCTCGGAGCCAGCGTCATCTTCATCCCGGGCGCCGAGATTGCTCCGTAATGATGAAAATGGTTCCCAAAGAACGAGCAGTGCTGCACGAAGCACTGCGTGCACCCACGCGAGCACCTCCCCCAAAACTTCACCAATCCTTCATGGTCCAAATGCAACGCTGTTGGGTGGCTACGAACAAAGCCTCATGCATAGTGAGCTACTGAGACTTATATAAGGAGAGATTTCCCCCACGAAATGAGGAAAATACAGATAACATCAAAATATTGAAATATCTTGTGGCTTCCTTGCATCGACCGCTAATAACCGAAAAGTAGTACCCCAAAAAAAATCATTCAATTCAGGTGAATATTGAATGTTTGTTCCAGAGAGTCGTATTTGTAAAATTAAAACCATAGAATTATATCTGAAATTTCGTCAATCAAATCGCATGTCGATTTTCTGTACGGATTATATGACTCAGGTTTTGCAAATACGATTTCGTGGACAATGAATTCAAGATTCGCGTAAATGGAAAGATTATTTGGGTTACTAATTTGCGGCTAGGAGCGGTCGATATAGATTTAAAAAACTTTGTGGCTAAACATGTGCTAAATTTGCGAATGAAATGTGCTGAAATTCCTCAGTAATTAGAAGCAGAAGTATTGAAATTTTGGAGATTATGAGTCAGTGACAAATATAGTTGTAAAATGGCCCTACATTTTTCTTAAATACTTCACCTAGGAGTAATAGAAATGGACGAAATGGTTGTCTCCTCGTTTCTAGTGTTCCTCTCCGCGCACAGGGATATATATTGGTAATCCACTGTAAAATTGAAATCAAAGGTAGATTAAATACAGGCGTAGTTGAAGGAGAAAGACGATGCGTAATTCTCTATGGTAAAGAATAGCAATGTCGCAAGATTCTAACTGGCAATTTATTACTGTACCGCTTATCAAATAAATTATGGAAAATAGTAGAGCCATGAAGAAAGTAGCAAGTTGGCGCATCACTACAGACGAAGTTTTGAAATTCATTCTAGTTCACTGTCGTTTCCTCAAATAAGAATGTATGTATTTAGCGATGCTGCAAAATATATTAATTTCGTCTTTAATTTCAATCCCTCATGTATATTTGAAGGAATATGGTTGATTCTTGGTGGGTGGGTGATTCTCAGAGGGTGTAACTGAGTGCTATTCCCACCTCCCTTCCTCTCATCTGTCCATTTCGCCATTGTATATCTGGATACTTTGATTGCAGCTATCAAAGAATGAAAAATAATCGGTTATAATTTAAACAATTTTTAAAGGAGATTTATAATGTTTTGATTAAATACGTAAATACCAAAGAATCCCCAAATTAAAGCGACTTTTGAGCTTAATTCTTCCAGTTTTTGCAATTTCGATAATGGGACCCGGTCAGTTGGAATTTTATTATATTAAAATAGACATACACTCTGATTTAATTATTGAGGTTTTGCAGGTTTGAATTTTATGATAAATGGAGTAGTAAAACGGATCTACATTTCTATTACTTATCTTCACCTAGGAGTAGATAGTAAAAGTGGGAAAAAAAACCTAGCAATCATTAATCTAAGGAGTAACACCGATCGTTATTTTGTAAAATTTGCCTGTGAATATTGAAATTAGATGTCACTTTTTAAATGCTGTTTCACTCTTGGCTATGAAAATATAATTTTGCTACATATCGGATAGTATTGATTGATTGAAACATTTTACTGTCAACGAATCCATTTCATCCAAAACAAATTTGGGTAAAAGTCTACGCATGTTATGAAGTGCTGTTTGACTTTCAACTGTAGCAACAAAGCAATTAATATCCAGTGAAATTAAGCAGGAGTGTCGAATATTTAGTGGAGCATGGCCCGAGGAGTGTATATATTTTTGAAAGTTGACTCACGGTGCGTGTCACCTTTTTCTCTCAACGGTGGCACATGGCTTTCAGAAGGTGGGGGAGGTAGGTTGGAAGATGGACCGTGTCTCCCTCCCCCACCCCCTTCCAAACCCCCAGCATCCAGAAAAATCATCGCCTCTTAACGAACTTGGGAAATTTTAATGATGCTCTTTCGTCTTCTTTCGCCCCAGAAGCGCCTCGTCCCCCCGCTCGCCAGTGCTTATTTAGCTCGTCAACTGTCACCTCGTTTCCTCGCCCGCCCCCATGGCAACCCCCACGCCTTCCTTTCGCTTCCTTCCTCCTTTCCTTTGAGAGCCGGAGATGTTATTATTGTCATTGTTATCGTTGTGCTCGAATGAGTTTCAGCAAGGTGTTCGTCGTCATCGCCATTCGCTTGCCACCCCCTCCCCTTTTCTTCACTTCTCGCACCCCCCTCCACCTTTCACTCTCTACGTACTCTCTGAAAGAACGCTCTTTCGTCGATAAACGAGATTCTGCCATTAAAACTGTGGAAATATTATTTCTCTTCGACCCGGTCGAGCCAACTGTGGGAAAACACTTTCGCTTTTACGACGGTTACAATTGAGAATCAATGTGTCATATCGACTTACAAATCTAACAGTTAAGTTTTCCACTGCTGAGAAAAAATGAAGGACAGGTATGGGAATTCGTTTTTCCCTTGAACAATTAAGGACCTTCATTAATAAATGCAAGGCGGAACTTCGTTGGAGCATTTCCTTTTTGCCCTAACATCTCCTGCCACCCTCAACAAGCCTATTGTGGCGGCTTGCAGGTTGGTATGTGATTGGAAATGTAGATGATTCCAGGCTATAATATGAGCAATTTTTCCCTTTTATGTATCTAACAAATGCACAGCTTATATTATTAATTGATAATTTCAATTTTACTTAATTTTATAAATCGTTTCGTGATGCACACGTTTTTATCGAAGATCTTTGTTTTTCACTACGCGTTTCGACGCGTAGCGTCATCGTCAGTTCAATGAAATAAGATCCGATGCAGCGGAGTAGCTCTTTCATGCCATATCAGATGAGTAGGGGGCAAAAGAAAGCGTTGGAGGGGGAAGTAATGAGAATTCAAAGGTACGGATTAGCTGGTATACTCTGAAATTAAAGTTAATCAAATTTTTATCAATATCATATATTACAGGTTTTGTAATAGGACAGGATGGGGGTGGTAGCATTGTGGCTAGAGGGTATGGCTACTGATTAAGGGGTCTCGTGCTAAAATCTCGGGTGAAGCCTTTGGACGCCCCCAAGATAAATCCTGGAAATGCGAGGTGATTTAGGGAAAGGAACTGGCTGGCATGAAAATTATTTAATTACCTCCAAACTTAGGCCAATTTAATAGAACCACTACTAGTTTCGAGATGTGTTCGTCATTCCGAATGCCATAAAAAATACGGCGATGAAAAAGGCGGAGCAAGGTACGTGGTCTGCCCTTATGAGTGAGCGATGGCAGTACGTGCATTTTGGCCAACATTTTGAATAAAACATGATTGCATCAAAAAATTAACTATTTGCGAAACGGCCTATTTTTGTAGAGTTGTGATTGGGAAGTACTACACGTACAGAATTGATTCAAGTTTCATTTTGCGGACAATTTATTCATCTTTAAAAGTTACAATAATTAATTGTCCCAAATGACGCATAGTTCGGTAGAAAAAAGCAAACATCCAAACAGATGTGAAACAAAGTCCTTCTCCCCTCTGGTCTATGACTGAATATCCACCGTTCTCATCACCGTTTCACGCTACGACGTCATTTCAGGCATTCTTTCCAGATGACCGAGCCACCTCAGTTTGGCACATTTGATTTCATTTACCTATCTAGTTTTTTTTCGTACAGGCTGTAGAGCTCTGCATTGGTGTGAATACGCCAGGAGTTGTTTTCCTCCATAGGTTCTTCGTAGGATCTTCCTCTCCTATCTGCTGAGTCGTCCCGCCTTTTCATGACGCAGGCTTTGGAGGCTTTCCTCCAGGCGGAAATGACTTTGGTTCGTGTTTTTATTTTGATTGTTTGCCGAAAAAAAACTGTGGATCTCTTCGACTTAGCAGGAGGGTGACTGAGAACAATATTAACTTGAAGTGATCCATCGAGCCTTTACCTCCTTCTGTTCTAATATCTCCAAGGCTAAACTTTGATGTGGTTTCGTTATTAATTGCAGACGCACAGGAAAGTTTTTTCTTTTAGCTCCACTGTAATTTTTTGAAGGGCTATTCTATAGGTAAAACATATTGATAATAGTCCTTTTACAACTTCATTATTTCCAAATAAATATTTCTGCTTTTCATCAATCAAAAAGTTAATTCTATTTGGTTGTTATTATCAACCTCCCGTCAATCGAACAACAATTTATGACAAGTCCTTCGCTGTATACACCAAGGACGAAATTTTCCGTGAAAAATCATCTGGGTAAGCCGGAATTTGAACCCGGTTCTCCCGATTGCCGGTAGGGGTTGCTACCAGTTACACCACTGAGGTATCTTTTTCTAAGGCGAATTTCAAACTGTGAATTTTTATCGGCAAATTTTATCCTTTTTGTGTATAACTTTGCACCGTGCGCGTGAATGAGTATAAAGCTACCTGTTTCATTGAGGGCTTGGAAGTCTTACGCTGTCACTGAAACCTATTTATGGGACGATATACCTATTGGATTTAAGATCAATAGCCTCTATTCATTCAAAAAATATTTCAAAATCCTTTTTTTATTTTGAAAATATTAATAATTTAGTAAGTAAAAATTTGTTTCTAAAAAATGATGCATGTCATATCTTGTGAATAATTTTGTAAGTATCATTCTACCATGGAACACACTTGCATTCCAAGTAGGAATTATGTTTATATTTATTTGTATTTGTTGTTATTATTCGAGAAATAACAGTTTTTTTGTGCTCTACACTGTCTGTCAGTCTGACACATCTTAACCTTACTTTACTTCCGCACAATTAAAGAATGCTATTGATTGCACATATCATTCAACAATTTACCGCAGATGCTGCGTTCAATGTATATAGGAACTATGTAAAATGGAAATCCTTTACCATTATCGTCACATCTTCTCTTCTGAACAAGTTCCCCTCACCCTTAGTAGCCACCAAGCTTCTTCTGCTATCTCTGGTGTATCCTAGTCCAGTGGCAGATCCAGGGTAGGGACAAGGGGGGGCTGAGTGGGGGTCGGAAAAAATATTATCATTTTATCTAGTGTAAATTGGATACCCAGCAACAAGCTAGAGCAACCTTAGCCCCCACCCCACAGATACGCCACTGCCCTAGTCTCCAATTAACGTGTCCTCACTCCGTCAACCCCGCCAAGTATATTTTCGTTCACATTTTTTGATCATGGAGTTTATATTTTTCTTCAACCTGCTACTAAAATCCCTGAAATCTTCTGCTCGATTCTTTCTCCTGCTAAGTAATCGATTCTGCACCATTTGATGACATTCGCGTCACTTATCTATTCGCCTCTTATGGCTTTCTTTAGTTTTAGAATTATGTCTTGGTAGTTATACCAGAATTTCTGACTTATATGCGTGTATTATTCATTAATGATGGACCTACGTAACCGAACCATCAAATAAAAAATATTTTCTTGTAGCATTGAGAGAGCTTTGATAATCTTTGAATTGATAAGAGGAAAATATAAAATACGCCACTTCTCTCCTCGTTATCAACATGCAAGTGAATAATTCATTTTTTTAAGAAAATTGTAAACTTTAAATTTGACCGTAAATCCCCTACTTAGGCTGACGCTATTTTTTGTCTTCCAGATTATATTTTTTTGTTTTCCATATTTATAATGTCATCAGTGGCGCCGACTCCATGGGGCCTGAGGGGGCCCGAGCCCCCTCTAAAATTCGTCGTGTGTGTGACGAAAAAATGTGTCCTGCATGTCAATTTTCCCCGGAGTGTCCAGATATCGAGATTCGAGTTATCAGGGTTCTAATGTTGATCATATGACTCTTCTAAAATGCTCAAAAAACTTAAAACTCACTACTTATAAAATTTCCCGGGGCAAGATCCCCGGTTTGGGCCCCCCAATATTTTTTGTAAGTCGGCGTCCCTGAATGTCATGCAATTGTTTACTCAGAGGACTCAGTAATTAACTTCCCTATCATCACTTTCAACTCTTCCATGCTCCATGAGTCCCGTAGTCTCTATCAATTCTGTATTTCTTACCTGCTCAACTTTTACTGCGCAGATTTTTGAGCAAAATATTTCGGTGTATCTAAGATCGTCTGCATCCCTAATCACCCGTAGAGTTAAAATCCACCTCTCTTAAAAAATCTCCGCGCAGACGGAAGTGATGCTGCATTTGAGGCTCACGAAAGTGTGGACAACAAGATCGGCGGACTCACGCTCCAATTCTGCATGCGAAACTGGATGTTCTTTGATTCCAGCGGTGCATATTTAATCGGAACGCATTGGGAACGTTTTAGTAATTCTTTTACGGCTGTCACTCGTGAATAAATCCACGGGCTTTAAAAAAAAACTACCGGTCTCTGCCCCCACTTCACGCACGAAATATTTCACTCGACCTGGACGCATGCATGCATCATCCGACGTGAAAATATGGGTTTGCTTTGTCGGCCTTTATCCCCGGCTCAGCTCGCAAAGTGCGACATTGTGTAAGCAGATCAATTTTTTCCTCCCCCTCGACTCCCCTCCGGGTAAAAAAGAGTGGCCGCCGAATGCGAAATTTCATCGGTCACGGATCAAGTGGAAGTGCGTCCTTCAGTGTTTGAACACACCGTGCACGTCACAAAAGTGAGTAGTATGGCGATGATGATGAAGGGTTGGAGCTATCGTGAAGGGGGGCTAAGGGTACAGGGTCGCGGACGAAACACACGGCGCGGATATAGAAGCTATGGGATCAAAGGGTCGAGAAAAGGATTTTGAGGGTATCGGGGGGAAGGAGGGGTGTGTGTTTGGATCCAGAATTAGCCCCCCTCCTCCTTCCTCCCCATCCTGTATCCTTCCTCCCCCTCCCCCTTTTTCCTCTGTTACTCCCTCACCCCCTATTTTATCCCCCCCACCCCCATCCCTCTCGCGAGTGATAGAGTGTGGGTGGCCCGCTACGGTTTCTTTCCCTTCATAAGAAGACTCCACGCTCGTTTGGACTCTTTCCAAAACCAACAATTACAGACGCTCCGAGCACAAGAAGAGAGAGGGGGAGGGGAAGGGAGGGCTGTTTCCCCCCCTCCCCCAACTCCTCTCCTCTTCCCCTCATCCCAACCCCCTTTTGGTCTGGGGGTTGAAGCTGCGTCGACTCTCCATCCCTCGCCGCCACTAATTGGGAGACTCCCCTCCCCTCCCCTCCCACACCACACCCTCTCTCCCCCTTAAACCTCTCCATCGCCCCCCGCCTGCCGCGATCTTCACCTTTACGTGCCCAGATCTACGTTTTTCATGTCCGCAACAGTAGTTCACAGCCTTTAAAATCCGTGCGTCAGCTTTCAGTGAGGCTACCGCTTTCCCGTTTTCTCTCGCCTCGTAGAGTGATTTGCCTCGAGATACCCACTCGCTGTTCTCACTCCACCATATGCCGCTAATCACTCAAGTACCCATTGCACGGATATAAAAAGAAAGCATAGAATGATATCAGGTTAAACGATCTTCTGCAGATAAATATTATTTATGAAATTCAGTAAAACTCGCAAATAACGAATTTTAGGGGACCATCGTTCTATTTTGTTAAAAATGGAATTTCCTTATATCTATAATATTGATTTTGCCCTCTACATCACAGGATTGCTGGCTAATATTGCGTAAATTCGTAATGCTGTCTTTATTTCAGCTGCAGATGCGTAACAATTAACCATCATCCGACCCTTTCCATCAAACGGCTGTAAGGGGAAAGATTTTAAGATCAACAGTAGGACTTAGAGGTGATGGCCACACGTGAGAACAACAGATGATAAGGTAAGGAACGATTAAGTAGCGAAGATCGCCGTAATTCCTCTACAAAAGAAGAGATGATTCCCCAAGGGACCAAAGTGTAGCCCGCAATGGCGGGAATAAGGCATCATCAAAACTCGTTGCATGCGGGGAAATTAGCATTGGCGATCATAGGAAATTTTTACGGGACCGTGAACTCACCTCCTAATTGGTGGGATTTCGTTACATGCGTGATCGTTATAAGTGAGTTTTACTGTATGTGGTAAATATCGATATTGCGGAAAATTAAAGTGGTGTGGCGATGTCACATTGGGATGGGAGTTGGCGCGGTAGCGTAAGATGGTGAGAGATGTATTTGCATTTGTCGCCCCGGATAACTGGCATCCCGCTGAATGAATAGTATCCGCGTTTCATTTATGTACAGCTATTATTTTTATTATTACTTCCGATGCTATTATTTTTATGCTTGTGGTCATGAAAGAATGAGTGTGTATAAATATTGCTAGTGGGATAAGTTTGTTGGCATGGATATACCCGAGACAATGGTTGGTACAATATAAGTAGGGGAAGTGAACTGTAGGTTACTGCTGTCCCGTCCTATCCACCGACCGAAGGGTATACCTGAACAGATAAAATTATTTTACGTGACATTTTACGCCTGACTGCATGATTTGTTTAACCAAGAGTATAATGTATGGGAGAGTGTGTTTCTTATTGTGCAACTTATTGAATCTGGGGTAGTGAATGGGGGAGGGAACATTTTTTTCTGTTTATAAGTTGTTGAACATCGAGTCCTTTGGGCCAGATTATAATAAACTATTTCCTCATTCAATATTCTTATCAAGTTTAGCCCTTACTCAAAGAGCTGTCAATAGTGAATTCAAGATGAGTTTTGGCATTTGTATGACATTTTGGCATCTACAGCTAAAAACGTTAACTCACTAGTATACTCCCTGTTATTATTATTACCGAAGTAAAATAAGTCGTTTCCTTGTCTCCAGATTTTAATGCAAATCTTCTATCAGAAAATCCGCTGGTAGATGTAAATTAATTAAGTAGATAAAGCGAAGACCCGCGTTAGTGAATAATGGATGCTTATAATAACTGACTTATAATCACTTGATCTGTAAAAAAAATCACGGGTGTATTTTATTTTATGCAAACCTGAATATTTCAGAAATATATTTTTGGATTCACAGATTGGACCTTTTTTTTAAATTAACAAATATATTAAACCATCCAGTGAGCCCAGTGGTATTTATTTACTATAAGGATAAAAAAATAAAATTTTCTTATTAAAAGTGGCAGGAATGTAGCCATACATCAAGATAAATAATTTTTGTAGCAAGATTTATATCGGAGCTGTTTGACTTATTCAATTTCCATGAAAAGACAAATGTTGTATTGAGAAACGGAATATGTTTATACGGAGAAATGGAGAGATCTAATGGATAGGATAAATTTAATTTATGTATATCCAACTTTAAAAAATGCCATAAAACGTTTACCGCTTCAATGATGAAATAAAGATAGTGTTGTTGCATTTGAGCCACCGTTCACATATCATTTAACGATTATGAGTTAATTTCTTGCTAAAAACTTTCTTTTTAAATCAATATCTTTTGAATGGCGTTATTTTATCTTATTTGCAATAACTGAAGTACACAATGCCTCGGAATCATATATACTATTTCATATTTTAGGAAAAAATAATTAAGCTCCCCATCTTAACAACTGAACTTGACGTAGGATTATTTTTTTAGATAAAAGATATGATTTATTTGGATTATCTTCCAGCCTTTTAAAACGTCGTAAGCAATTGGTCTTCAGGATTTTCAAATCACTCAGAATATCCCATTTTATCTCTTCAAATCTCAACCATAGGTTTTTGCACTGCACAGTAACCACGTGGTGTTCTCCATCTCGTTTCTGATTATGAATGTTTTTTATCTAATGAAGTCCACTATTTTGTGATGCCTCTTGCTCAAGTCCTTTCGTTATATTCTTACCCTCATTACTTTTAGGCATATTTTGTTTTCAAAGTTTTTTTTCCCCGTCGCATCAGAACCCCTGAAGTTTGATTACTAATAAATACTTCATTCATCTTGTTACGTGAAAAAAGCTCACTGGCAATAACTATTCAATTGTTAAAACTGTTCCCTTTGCGTGAAACGTAGATGAAAATACAGCACTATCAATGTCATGTTTTACTTCGCATCTTTGATCTGTCCCTAGTTCTGCTCTAGTAACGCCTAAATAAAACTTTTGCCGATATTAATTATTTCTTTCGTATACTGCTGTCATCAACGTTGTCATATTTGCTACCCTAATTCCTCAAATGTTTGTATGTCCCTCTCCTTTGCATTAGTCATCCCTCTGGGTTATGCAAATTTTATATATAATCCCCGAGGATACATTTCTACATGTGTAAGACATTTTTTAATCTCTAAAAGTAACCCTATAATTTTTTGAACTAAATTAATAACGATAACTTTCCTCAGAATTTCAAACGCTATTTCATATTTTCATTCAGTTAGAAAATCAACCCGGCTGTTAGTTTGGATAAGTAAGGGTGGAGTTCACACCGGAATAAGCCACAGGCGAGGGAATATCACACACTCGGGGTAGGGGGGAGGCAGTTCCATTCACTGTGACTCCTCGCATTACGAGGATTTTTATTTGAGTTGCCCGAAGGCTTCATCCGGGACAAGAACCCGGACCCCTCAAACAGCAGCCGAACTCATTCGAATACCACGTTCCCCATATTTCTCATTTTAGAATAACATAAAAATTTACTGCGCTTAATTGGTTATCCTCTAATCGAGGAATTGAGTGAAAAATATTCTCATTTCTTCGTCCTTGAAAATGATTATTGAAGTACAAGGTTGGGATATACGTATAAAATTTTATCTATCCCTGGAATAAAATATTTTACGCTTTTCACAACCTTTTATTCCTTTTTTCAACCTCAATTTCTCCTTGAATTTAACTAATGTTTCAACGGATACAGTTGTTAGATTTAAGGTGGAACTATTTCATTGCCGGCTGCGGCGGAGTAGGTTGCCCCCATACACGGTATGGATGTTTGTGTACGTTTGATTGATAAGTTAAAATACCCCAATCTTAAAGGTTATTGGCGCTTTTTTTGGTGTTATAGGAAATAATATAAAAGTAAATTTTAAAGATGAAAATTTCAATTTCCCTAACCCGATTATTGTATTTTCCCTAAACAAATATCAGTACGCTCAATTGTTATCGCGCAATTACTTCACAATTTTTAACTGTATCTAAAATTTAGCAACGCGATTGCTATATCGATGCACACGTGTTACAAGTTATAATACGCTGTGGGAATCTTAGCTTTGCTAAATCCGAGTGATAACACTCTTCACCCCACTCCTGTCTCCTCCCCACTGCTCACGTCGCTTCGCTCCCCGGTGTCCGCACTTCGATGATAAGCCTCCGATGGCATCGCACCACTCAACGCGCGCCTTCCAATTAAAGAGACGCGTCACGGAATCTCACCTCGTCACTCTCGCCACCCCTCCACCCCCGCGACCGATCCTCCTGCTCCCGAGGAGGCGGGGGGGGGGGGGGCAGGGGGGCGTCCCATGCGGTCGAGTGCTCCCGGGGGAGGGGTGGGGGCGGAGGGGAGAGACCGCCGCCGCCGCGACTCCCAAATGATTTCACGGCCGACGGTGCGGCGACAAATTTCACGCGGGTGCTCTGCCTCCACACACCACCCCAGTCTCCTCCTTCACGGCCCCCATAGACGTCGACGACTACTCGCGGGGGTAGCGCCGCCCCCCCCCCCCACTCCCACCCAGCCCCCCTCCATCCGTCTCCGCCCTGCCTCGCATCGAGGGAAGCACAGAGCCAACTCCTTTGTGCTCGCTCGCTAATGATGAGACACCCTTCCCCTTTTCGCACTCCCAGCCCTACGCCCCTCACCATCCTCTCCCTGCTACAGACACTTTTCTTTCTTCCTTTCTTTCCTCCTCCCTCCCATATCCACCGCCCCTCCCCCCCCACATCAAGTGCTCTCGAATAGTTCACCGAAAAATAGAGCACGGCGATGTATATATATTTTTCTCTCTCCCCTACGCTCGCTCGGGGGGGTGAGATGGAAGCCATTTTAACGAACTCTCCAGGTGACACGGGGGTTGGGGACGGACTTCGCGCCGTCCCCGCGAAGCGAAGAGCGAAATGAAGGGAGAGAGAGAGGGAGGAAAACTTCCGCGAGACGGAGAGGGGAGGCGACGGATTGACCGCAAGGGTGTGTGCGTGCCCCGTCTCATCTTTGCCTTTCTTTCCCGCGTGGGCGTCCGGGGAAAAGATTAATTGACGGCTCAACGTGGCCCTAACGCTCATGCTGTACAGTGTTCACGCTGGCGCATGATCATGGCTGGTATTTTGGAGACAACGATCGTTCATTGACGTCATCGAGGTCGAATTTTGATATTCCAGGAAATAAAGCAGGATCCAAGCGATGATGGAGAGAATAGGCTCGGCAAAAATATAAAAGATGATACGACGAAAAATGCCAATGAGGTGTTTGTAACATTTATGGCTTAGGTCTAAACAGAAATCAATTATTCAAAAGAAAATAGCATTAAGAAATAATTAATTTATTTTATTTCGTCTTTATTTTTCAAGTGGATTTAGAACAACATTGTCCTCTCTTACAATTAACTTGATTGACAATCACAAACATCCCCTACCCAATCCCAAACAGCCCTGAATAGTGTTCATTGAACTGTTCAACACTGTTCAATCTTCCCAGGCGGGATTTGGTAATTTAATAATTTACGTGGAGACGGACAACCAGATAGATAGATAATTATTTTTCTTCCGTGAAAAATTTATGCCGACCATAATTTCAACCATGCAACTCAACTCCGATTTATTTCCAATGCTAAATATATTTATTGGAAAATTTGTTACTTTTCATTTTTTTACATCTGAAGAAACTTCATCCTTCTGTTGAATTAATGAGAAGAATATAATTTAATTGCAGGGTAATGAAAAAAAATGTTAAGCAAATATGTTTAGTTCTCACAGGCCTGAAAAAATTAGGTTTCAATTCGCCCTTCTTTGGTGTCCAATAATAGAAAAACAGATTCGAATTACTACTCATTTAATATATTATGTTCGAATATTACAAAAAGGTCACCAAATGGTGCCATAGATATCTTTTTTGTGCTTGTAAACTCGGTAAAATTATTCCTGTCGGATACGAAATTGAGTTATAATTATCTCTTTTTATACGCATATGCTAGGAATGTAGTCATGCTCATTTTGAAGGAGAATAACAATTGAAACAATTGAATTAATTTTCTTACGGTTTGAATATTAGGCAAAAAAGGATCGCAATTTTCATAGAATTCCTTTACAAAAATTTGCTATAAATTTATATTTATCATAGGGTAAAAGAATTTGCGTTACTTACTACGCATGATTTAGAGGAAAACGGATACAGTAGTAAGGTCATCAGGAAGAGAATTGTATTAGCAAATGAGACGTCCATAAACAGGAGGGATCTTATGATAGGATCGTTATGCCAAAGTTTAAAGAAAAGGTTAGAAAAGATTCTGATCTGGAGTGTAGCTATATACGATGCGGAAACGTGGGCACTTCGAAAGGTGGACGAGAGAAGACTGGAGGCATTCGAGGTGTGGGCGTGGCGAAGAATGGAGAAGGTGAAGTGGACGGAAAGGAGGAGGATCGACGAAGTGCTGGATATGGTGGGTGAGGAGAGACAACTGTTAGATGAGGTAGAACGTTGGATAAACGAGGGAGAGGAAGAAGAGAATAGAGTTTTAGATGGAATGAAGGGAAGCAGGTCTTATAGTGAATTGAAGAGGGCGGTGCTTGAAGGATAGGGAGGCTCCCAGAATGCTACTTTAGTACTCTCTGGAAACCTACCTTGATCGATAGAATATTTTAATAAATAAAAAAACATGCATGATGAAGCAAAACTGCGAAAATCTTCAGTATATTTTTTGGAATGCTCAATATTTAATAAATCTGATATAAGTATCATGCTGATTCTCTTACCATGATCGTTAAAATCTTTCTTGTGCCACAAAAATCTGTGCATAATATTTTTAATTTCCCGTTTCACCTTCTTTTACGAATAAACTTTAATGCGTAGAGAATATTATCGGAATTGAAAGAGTAACTTTGCGGTATCCTAGACTTAATACACATTGTTTTGAATATTTAAGGCCATTTAAGAACGATATCTTTAATAGTTACATGCGTGTCGGCAATAAAAGCTCACACCAATAGAGTGAGGGACATCAATCACTGGAGGCGTCCCGCGCGCTAATATTGGACGCAGGGAATTATGGGAACGAGCGAGTGATGAGGATATTTGTGTCTCACACACACCGCGTCATTTCCGGGGCAGGCCCGGGAAGAGTATGAGACAGACAGAAGGTTTCGCCCACTTATCAAGGAATCTAAAGCGGACTCATCGCTCTTACAGCCGCCAAAAATCTGTAAGGGCTAAGCAACTCCAAGAACATATTTTGGCACATTTTATCAATAATTTTCTGCCATAGGTCATGGTATCCACCTCTAGCAAACCATCTGCTCCCCGAAAACCCTAATCAGGAGAAAAGAGAACCGGTTAACAGAATTAAAAAGTTTATTGCAGTTTTTCATGCACATATTTACACATGGAGTAAATCTCCGTTATAGGAAAACATTTCCTCTTCACAGAAAGAATTTCACAATTTTTTATTTATTTATTCATTGTTTGCGAGCTTGTAGCAGATATGCTAAAATCAAAAAGGCTGGAAAATTTTCCTCCGGGATGGATATTGGTCCGACAATCGTCCGAGTCGTGAGGGAAACCGGCAAACCGGCGCGCCGCGCCGTGTAAAAATGATGCTCTTGTTGTCGATTGTTGTCCGAACACAGGTCGATGACAATCCTCCATCTTCCGGTTACTACTGCGTCAGTTCACACATGACGACAACTGTTTCGCTGGTACTACAGTCAGCTTCGAAGAAATTGGAATCTCTATACCGCGGAAACCTTCTTAATCATTACCTCGATGAATCGAGGCCCAATGGAGTTATATTTACTTCACTTATCATGGATATATTTTAAAAGATTTCTCAACTGTTGTTTTTTATGTGTATTTGACTCATTTATAGTATTTTTCTCATTCAGCTGAGGTGGAAACAGAAGTGACGGATTAAAAAGCATACTCACTTATGCGGTTAACTTCTTTATGGTCCTTCACTCCACTAGAAGAATAAGGTTTCTAAGTCAGCCATATGAGTAAAATATTGTAAATGAGTTAAATGCACATAACAGACGCAGCAATTTAAAACAATCTTTTGAAATGTAGTCATGATAAATGAAAGAAATAAAAATAACTGTATTGAGTCTCGAACCTGCGACCTTTGTGCATTCGGAGATGAGCATGAAAACCAATAGGCTGATTTCCTGACCTCTTAGCAAAGGCGCCGGGTCAGTGACAACGGATATATTGGTTTTCAATGATAACCAATTGCAAAGAAACAAGGAGGAGTTGGATTGAATGGCAAATATTATATTGCCATTTCTATGGGCATTCTATTGACGCACAAAAAAGTCGGCAATCAAATCGCGCAGTCGCCCTCCTTAGCTTAGCTCTGCTGCATTGTTCAACTTGAAATTTACAGGGTACCATTCTGTAGAATGTAACAACCCTTATATGTATTTCCATATTTCTTATGACCATGTAAATGGTAAAGAAGAAAAAAATGAGATATATAATAAATAAAAGTAAATTCACTATGCCATGCCATAAAACTAATATATTCCACAATTCCCTGTACTTGAAATCTAATTATGCGTGAAATTCGACTCCACAAAATTCGAAAAGTATCATGGCAATTGTAAAGCTTAAACGGTACCTATTTATTATCTATCTAAAAAATAAGTTATCACCTTGTTGAAATATTGGTTTTGAAAGGGTTTTCTTCCTAAAATTCCAAGTATTTTATTTAATTTTGAAACGGTGGAATGATTTAAACATTGACCACAACGACTTTGAAACATTTGTTTTTGGAAGCGCTTGTAATTTGGTATTTCATGAATTTTATTTCCCGAATGACGAATTGAAAACACTTCGTTTCTGAATGATGATGAGTAGATGGATTGATAGGTATTACTTGTAAGTTTTTTTGTGGAAGAGGGTATATTTTTAATTTTATGTTGTAAGTGAACATTTCTTTCTCTTCATTTTGTTACCCATAGCTTATTAACTCATACGTTGTTAGTTCCATGTAAAATGTTAACGTTTATAATGCTCCATAGGAGTTTTTCTTTCTAGAGCAAAAGAAATATTTCTATTCTCTTTCTTGCCTATGTAAACTCAACCTCTGTATTTTCCCCGAGATAAAATTTTCACATTTCAACCAATGAGTCTGAAAAAGATAAAAATGAGACCGGACGATCGCGGTTGACGATTCTCATAAGTCTAACCATTCTTCTATTCGGCGAGCGTAATTACTCTTCATAACCATCTCCAATGCTGTTATTATAGTGATGGGATGTGACGAAGTTAAATTAATCGAATTACTGTTGACCCAAAAGGAGTCACGCTGGAGAACTCGTAGAGCCAACAACAATTTTGTAAATATTTTCCTCAAATCAGTTCATTTGCGTAATTTTTTTAACATCTAGCAGTCATGCAGCTATTATAGTCTCGAAAATCGTTGCGTCCCTCACTGCGTGCGATGGGAAGCAATGTTTGGCTATGAGCTTAGGAACTTGGAAATCCACACGCGTACTAATGTAGCATGGTTGGAGTGAAATGTGCGGGAAGGAAGTGAAGTTGTACGCACTTCGTTATTACTTTGTTGAAAATCCAGTGGGCCAGCAAATGCAGCTAGAAAGCGCGAAGAAACTTCAAATATCCAAGCACAAAAAGTCGCGTTCCGCCTACCACGGCGACTTGGGTTTCAATACGTCATATTCATCGCCGTAATTTGAATCCAAAGCATGTGAAATTCGATTCCTACGTCTGAAATATCGCCATGTAAGGTGAAGCAACCACGCGGATAAGTTTCGAATTACTACACCGAAACAGTCGCACCTGCGCGCTCCGTGCGCCAGCTCGACTTACGTTTCAAGAAGTCGGCTTTTGTTTCCGTAATTTAAAACTCATGCATATTGAAATCGATTCATATTTAGAAAAAAAATCATTGAAAGACTTGAAGAATACAGTGTGGCCTCGATCATTTACAAAAAAGTTTTTAAAAATGTATACGCTGGCTCACCGATTGTGCCAGCGTGACTACTCGAGGGTTAACGATTATATCTTTGGGAATTTTTTTCTTTTAATCAATACATTAAAAATAATAACTTTTTACAAGTAATCTGCTCCAAATCCAGTTCGAGTGGTCATAATATTTTAGTATTCCTTAAATTTTAGCAAACAAAATTAAAACTAAATTGCATGCGCGCTGATCGGAAGACAGTTTGGGCTACATTAGCATCATCCACAGGACAGAATTTTCGGTATACCGTGTGTATTTATTCCTTATACCTGAATGAAATATTTTAATAATTATTTGATGCAACTCTTTGAATTATGTTTATATTAATTCTCAGTATTCTCCTCCTCCATTACACATTTTATCTAGCACTCTCAAGTAAGTACGATAATCAGTTACAATAACTGAAGCGATTATTGGGGAAGAAATATGCAGATGAGGAGCTGTCAGTACAAAGCGATGATGCATATGACAGATTCTATTAAAAGAATCGGCAGAAGTTGTGTCATTTCCTTCTTCCCATACTTCCCACTGTGCTATTATTTATGAATCGCTTTACTATAAGTCTCCAATTTATGTACTTATATAATTGGTGTGGAATTGATAGCTTATTGTTGGACCAAGGTGGAAGATAAAATATGTAAAGGAGGACGGCGATACTGAATTTTTAGAAGATTAACGCGTGATATCAGCCAGTGATGGGAAAAGTATTGAAGAAATGTAATCGGATTCAATTAAAAATACGCCAGGAAATCCATAATTAATTACATTTAAAAATTAATATTTGAAAAAGTAAACCATAATATTACAATTATGATGAATCTTACTTTTAATATTTATCTTGTAAATAATCGCTGTAAATATTTTCAGAAAGAGGGAGTCCAAACCGGCAAACCAGTATTTTCATTATTATTTACTGCTATTGCTAATATGATCATTTAACACTAGGAATACCGGACTTGTCACCCCCCCTAGAACTACCGAATGGAGTCATTTTGACTCCTACCTTATTATTGTGTATTTTTGCTGTTTATGTCTGTTTTTATTGATAGATTGCATTAGTTTATCATTTTTGTTAATAATTGCAATATTTCAGACGTCGTTTTAACAAAAAAAATATTTTTTTAAAATGCGAGATTCGACAGTGTTGCTTTGAAATTCTTTTTTCTTACATGTTATGTTGTTTTATTAGAATTATAATGGAGGAATTGGATAAAACAGCAAACGTAGACTTTTCAACACATTTTATCATATTGTTTGAATGATCAAAAATATTACTTAGGCTACATGGTAGTTGGGAAGATAATTAACTAAAGCAAAAAAGTGCATTTGATACGCCACGCATTTGTCTAAGGTGCTTTAGAGTTCAAGCATTGTCGTTCATTTTCATTGCCCACACAAAAACTTTTGGCAGGTCTTACAATTCCCAACTGATAGATTATTTTTGCACTTTCGTTTTGCCTGGAAATAATTTTTTTGCAGAAACCCGTCAGAAGAATCTGCGGCATTGGACACGCAACGCTTTTATCTACATCTAACATGAGGATCAGCCAACTCTGTGACGAGCTTTATCTAAAACGTCTTGCGCGAAATGTTTTAGGTAGTCTCATTGTACACTATCCATGAACACCGGCTAAGTCGGGAGTATTTTCCAACGAGTAGATAGGCTATCACTGAGTAGACGTTCTTGTGGCATATTTGTGATTTCATCTCTTTTGGTTCTTCTATTCTCTTTTATTTACCTTTCCCACAATGCTAGTACCCTGGATTTTTTTGCTTTTCAGCGAGTTTGACTGAGGTAAAGTAATTATATACAGTAACATTTCGCCCTTTTTCAGAAATGGTTGCATTGGTTTCAGTACTGCTAAACGGCAATCTGCATGAAGTGAATTACCTTTTCCAACATAAGGGAAGGCATTTGCAAGATATTTGTTCTCCTTGTCAACGGGTAGCCAATATTCATGGCCGTATTTGTTCGGATTAGAAGGAATGTACAGAGTGAAATATACCTAATTACACTGGGAAAAAGTTGTTCATCAACTATAATGTACGGACCAGGTTTGTAACAAGCAATGTAATTCTCTATGAATCTATCGTACACTATTGAAAAGAGGGCAAACTTGACAGTTATGAGCCGCTGGAATCAATTAGATTTCTCATCAACTCTTAGACATTGCAAAATGTTAACAAACCTAGTCGTTCGTTGTAGAAAATGGTATTCCCCAGTCGTTTGACCAAATACTCTCAATAGAGTAATCATTTGTACCTGGTATTCTTCGGGCATAAAATATGGCTATACATGCAACTAGCTCCACATCGGAAAGTGTAAAATCTTCGTAATTTTGCCTGCGTGGTTCCACAATTGTACATCGCTTTATGTGAGTCAGTATAAACGAATCGATAAATAATCGTATATAATACCTTTTTTTGTAACTACCCATGAAAGGGAAAGTAAATGTAAATTACTGCTTATATTTCTCGCGCGTTTTGTCTGAATCTTCAGACTCACTAGAAACGTTTTGAGGAATAAAATCCTCGACTTCGTCACAGCCGAAATGATCTTTTGTTTCGCGTTCCGATTCACCTTCCGGTGTAGAATGCAACATAGATAGGACTTCTTCACGCTTTCGCCTACTTCTTCTAGCCATACTCCCAGTCAGGAAAAATGAAATCCTTGCTTCATAAGAGTTTTGCAGTCCACTCGAGAGTTCACTGGATTCACTAATGCAAAGGACAGCGCACGGTTTTCCTGTGCGGCACCCGGCAGCCAGCGCTGTCAGAGCCGAACGTGCTAGGACAGTAACTTTATTTCATTCTACTGATTTATTTTCCTGGCTCATCAGTATATCAATTTTTCTGGGGAATCGGTATATCAGAGGTACTGTTTCATATTTGAAAATCAACTTCCACGCAGTCAAGGCTGAAATATAAGTGCTGCAGCGCAATGCACAGTATTAGCGGGCGGCGGCAAAGGTGGGCGGCGAGAAGGAAGGGGTAACGGAGGAGGGACAGACACAACGGATTCTAAACACATGGATTTGAAAATGCTATGAATTGCATATTCACCACTTTATCGCAAGGTAAAATAATATCAGGACATTCACATAGTTTGTAGATCCAAACACAGACCCGTAAAATAAGAAATGCTTTCAAAGTCTCGCAAATATGAGCCAAAAGGAAAATAATTGCATATTTAAGCCTTTGATTGATTTATATTAATTATTATTGACATAAGAAGAGATAAAAACTCGTATAAATATTACTATTTGGTGAAAAGACAAGCAAAATACATTAGGGAGTCAAAATGACTCCCTTTGGTAGTTAAAGGTAAATTTTGAAAAACGTGCACTATTTTATTTTCTAGAATTATTTTGATCGCACAGCCTTATTTTGTGTCGAAAATGAATAAAAGTCACGGAATTTCAGGCCGGAATTCGGAAAATTTTAGACAGGGCAGAGAAATAAAAATGGCGAGGAGTCAAAATGACTCCATCGGTAGTTCTAGTGTTAAATGTTAGATCCGCACAATTTTGGCATAAATAAATATGTCCTACCAAAAATTTTCAACATTCCATAAGATTATTTCAGATCACTGCCTTTCGATCTGCGCGCGTGGAATTTTCCGCTAGCTGCAAGCCTTATCCATTGGATCTAACATCGATCCGATAGTATCCAGCCCTATTCGATAGCCCTATCAATTTTTTACTCCCATTGAACTTTCTGACTTTCTATTAAAAAAAAACAACTAAGTACTTAGTGCTATTTATCTGCTGTCTATTGTCATGCTATTAACTTGAACACACTGGTTTTGGACAAACGTGCACGTTTGCGATCATTTTTTAAAAATCCCTATTTAGATCCATGGTATGCAACATTTTCATCCAATTTTTATAAAAGAACATCAGTTTTTCATCTCGTTATTCTTTTTCTGATTTCGTTTATCTAAAAATATTTTCCACAACTTAACGTTTTTCTTTATAACGAACTTATCTAAACCACGACTGCTCTTGATTAAACTTATAGTTTTTGATACATCGGTTTCTTTAAAATTTATGGAAATATGTATTTTTATTGACCTTCACGGTAGCCTTAATGGCACGGACGAAGCTAGAATATGGCAAATTAAATTGTAAAAAGAAATATCCTTAAGACGAAAGACATGAATTTTTTACGCAGAATCTAATTATTATAACATTGTATTTAGCGTGTAAGTCTGTATATTCATTTGACATACTGAAAGTAATACCATGAAGTGCGCTGTTACACGGAGATTTTATTCTCCACCTATTGAATTTTCATTTTGCCCCCACTTCTCTGAAAATTTCATTTAAAATTCATGTATTTTGAATTTTAAATATCCTCAGCAAACGGTTTTTTTTGGTATTTCATGCAGGTACAGGACACCAAATTATTTTGCTTACGGCTTGTAAATGAGAATCACCGCTGAATATATGGTCCAAATATAATATCTTTTTATTTTCATTCGTTTAAACTGAGCTTTTTGAGAAATCTCCTCTTAAATAATATTTGGTTGCCATGACAAGCTTATGAATGGATAATTTCTTTCCAAAATAGGAAATATCTTATCACATTTTGGCATGGAATCTTTTTGGGCAATTTGAAATAGAAATTTAACTGTTAGTATATAACTGGAGTCCACTTTTACCCAGTCAAGTATTTACTAGAAAAATATGAAAATTACCACGAATTAATCGTATTCACTTGCTAGTACTCATTTTATTTTTATTTCTGCCGTGTGACTTTCCATTTGCAGGTAATATCGTATGCTTTTGTTTTTATTACTTCTAAAGAGTTAATTCTGAATCAAATTTAATGTAGAATTTAACCAAGGCGTTTTTATGGCGTCAAACAACTGTAGGATGTGACCTTCCTTGCTTTCAGTGTTCACAATGGAAATGAAATAAATAGCCAAGAAACAATGAGGAATATAAATTGATATGGGCGATGCTGCAAGCGACCAAGATATATGATGCGCTCACAATTCTTTTAATTATCTCGCAACCATACTTATAAAGATTTCCCTCGTTGTCCAGCAGAAATTTAGCTGGCATCGTGTTATAAATAATGCGGAATTTTTTTCTTCATGTAACCGTCTCAGGCATTCTTAGGCCATAGTAATGAAAGTAGTCCAAAAATTGTATTCTTTTAGACTTAAATATTTGTCTAAAGGAAATGAAAATACACAACCCTTGTAACTTTTCTCTTGAAATTATTTATTGGTACGACGCGTTTCGACGCTGAGGCGTCATTCTCAAGCACGTACTTGTACTATTAAATAATTTTCCAGTGAAAAGTGTATTTTTTTGTGTTTATAGTTTATAGTTTTTTATAGTTTTTGTGTATTTTCATTTGAACATGGATTTTCATAAAGTAAAAGCCGAATCGATTGAATTCATTTGTCTAAACATCCAGATGTAGCTAAAAATGTTTGGGAACTAGCGAGATCACACCTACTTAGCAGAGAAAGTAGAAACTATTTAAGCCGCGATACTAAAGGCCATTAGAAAATTATTTATTAATTGTTATTATTGCTAAAGCCGAAATAATTAATTAATACTGATAATATGGCATAATAATAATCTACTCTTTTTATCCCATCCATATCCTTTTCAGCAGCAATTCATTCCTTCATTTACAACTGAGAAATACAAACTCGTCTTAGTGTTTAGACCCGCAATCACATTTGAAGAAATAAATACGACATGACTTGAAAAGCCTTATATTTGGTTCTCCTATTTTAAGAGATGCTGATTTATTACTTTACTGATTTATTAAAATAATCGGAAATTCTATGGGGACGGGCCAACTGGGCCAGACTTGGAATACAAATTTGGGCAGTAAATTCAGGGAGTAAATTTGAAACCTGTATTTGTTTGATTAATTTCTCTTCTGAACATTTTTCTTGAATTATTGAACAAAATTACACTTTCTTGCCTCTTTTTCAATAATGAATCAGCTATTTTACAGATTTCTTTTACTCCAAGTAAGACTTATTGATTTCAATCCAAAGTTCTAAACATCATTCATTGGTAGATTTGATTGGAATAGATCTCATTGTGAGTCAAAGGGCGTTGTGAGTGTGAGGGGGACAATGGGGAGATAAGCAATACCTATGCTTCAGAGAAACCTGCATGTAACGGGGCAGGGGCGGATCCAGGATTTCTTTCTGAGGGGGGCACAAGCAAGGCCGTATCCAGGATTTTGTTCTGGGGGGGGGAGGGGCACAAGGATACCTCGTAATACAAAATGAACGCAATGATAATGGGACCGTATTAAAAATCTTGCATATTCTTTAAGGTTCTGGGGGGGGGGGGGGGACGTGCCCCTGTACCCCCCCTAGATCCGCCTATGTAACAGGGTGTTTTCTGGGTTACAACCCCCCCTTTGAGCCTAAAATGGGCGCCAAAAATGAGTAAGATGGTCTGAATAAATTAAAATATAATACACGTTTTCAGCAACAAATATGATAAAAATATAAATATAACCACGTTTTCAACAACAAAAGTCCCAAAATGTTCCGTGAGGGGACCCCTGGACCCTTCTTTGCCCTGAGGTGTTTTCCATACAACCCGGAAGGGCCCCGAAATCTCCGGACAACCTCCCCATTTCAAAATCCTGTCTACGCCACTGTATGATATGCTGTATAACCTGTGATATTGGGTTTAATCGGTGAAAAATAGAGAAGAAAGAATTGATTAGCATTGACGACCGATATGAAGACCCACATGGGCCGAAATTGGAAGCTAGTGAGAGAAAACCTTTCCGAGAACCCTATGACGCGCGTTAATAAGTCATAAATCTATATATATATGTGTGTTAAAAATTGTTAATACCATAATTATGTTCCGATTTTCCTAGTAACCTAGAACAATAGAGCGTGCTATCGACCACATTCCGATTGGAAATTTGTTAGTTATTAATCATTTCTCACCCAGAGCTGCCTCAGGAAGAAATCAAATTTCAAGATTTTTCATTTTGAAAAAAGTTTTGCACTCAACCATAATTATCGTGGCCGCTAAATATCTCGTCATTACAATTTACACCACAAAATAATGGGTAGTTTAGGTACTTCCTAAATACATCAGGAAATGTATACATTTTTGATGTTTCTTAGAAGCAACAACGGGCTATAATGCGTTAAGGCCTTTTTAACTTTCACATCAAAACTAAAGGGTATTTTTTTCGATCCGTTTTATCAGATGGACCAGAGAGTTCCCACAGAGACCGCATCTATGTTATTTCTTTTTCGTTTGCGGTCTCTCTGGTGACTTTCGTCCTTATTATAAAACGAATCTTAAAATAGGCTGTTTAGTAGCGATGTGAAAGTTAAAATAAAAGGCCTTAATAACCAAGACTAAATTTCCAATCGGAATGTGGTCGATGGCACACGCTCTATTCTTGGGTGCGCATCAACAGCCTCTCTCCCCCTGACGGGAATGAATTAAAATCCACGCTCTCCCGTCCCCTCCCACGCCCATCCCTTCCCGTCGTGCCCCTCGCGCACAATTCACGCAACAACGTCACGTTTCCAATCCGCGCGCCCTTCACTTGATTTATAACCGCTGCCTCCCACTCAGACTCCCTCTTCCTAAACCATAAAAACCAACAGCCGTGGGCGATTGGCTTTTTATTTACGTTCCCGCGGGGGCCCCCAAACCCACCCTCTAAACCATCCCCCCCTCCACACCCTCTCTTCCCACCATCCCCAATTGGATCTCAGGTGCGAGACCGGCCGCATGCCACAAGGGTAGTCGAGGAAAAAATATCATGCATGGATAGCAGACGGGTGAGGATTGGACATTTCTTTTTTGACGATAAATATATTGGTGTTTGTTTTAACGCGGCACTGGACATGAATTATTCACCGAGCAGTTGGAAACAAATCTCCCAGTCTCGGCTCAAGTACCGTCGCTCATCATGCGACCAAATTTATTAAAAACTTAACATTCAAGTAAAAATACAAGAATTATAATATTAAATCTTGGAACTGCTAAGCGACCATCATTCGCCTGCGATTCCATAAATTTTGATGGATTGTTGGAAAACATAATTTAAGATAAAATAACACCTCCATCAATTAAAAGAAATATTAATTATAATATTAATAATAAAGCTCAAAAAGTGAATACTATAAATTTATGAACATGTCATGCACTTATGTGCATCGAACACATACTCTGAATCAAATATGTGCGAAACAATTTTAAGCAAACGCAAATATTTATTCACCCAACAGCCATACCTTTATGCTAATCTTGAATTTTGATTGTGTGGTCAGTTTTTTCAAATCATGTGGTATTTGATAGAATATTTTTGGTGCAAATACCTCAAAAGTATCATTGCCTTATTTAGTGTATTTCACGTCACGAGGTATTTTCTTCAAGGTCGGAATATTATAGTAGTTCGAATAGGACGGACGTTTTTAAGAGTGTTACATAAATGACCGTCTTTGATAATAATATATCTGTGTAATTTATCTAGTCCCAAAAAACCTAGTTGTAAATCCATGAAGTCACTACTTAAAGTTTCCAGCATCTGTTTTTTCACAGCGGTTTTTAACAACGTTGTTAATATGTGAAATAATGGAGTGAAACTTGGTCAGGTTCACTATTATACTTATTAATATGGGCACGACCCGAGTTTCAGGTGTAACCTGAATATGTACCTATGTTATGAAACTCGGGTGGTGGCCATTTTAATATAATAGTGAACCTGACAAAGTTTTACTCCTTTATTTCCAATATGGAGAGGTTTCACAAAGTCAATCCTGAAGTTATCAGTCATGTTGTTAATATGTTTTTTTTATATTTTTTAATACTTTATATTCTACGCTCATGAACTTTGTCATGCCACTTCACCCTAAAATTGTCCACAAAAGCCAAGAAAGCTCAAATTTCCATACTGTAGCACAGGAAGGTTATCCGATCCATCGAAATATTTTCCCCACAGGCAAATGATACTTGCGTTTCCCGTATTTACCTACCCTTTGGAAAGTATGTAATGCTTCACTTCTAGAATCCTCTACATTTTATACTTGTCATTAATATTGAATTTTAGGCTAAACCTAACTTAAGGTATTGAACACTGAGCAGACATTTCACTAACGAAAGATTCAAATATAAAATCATTACCAGCCAATGAAAAGTAATGCCCATGAAAAGTATAATTTGTTGGGAAGTTCAAGTGAGTGTTAGGCAAATCATTCACCAGATTAAAATACACACCTTACTCACCCTCATAAATGATGAAATAATATCAATTAAAAATATTTCTGCGTCTCCAGAGCCTCCAGGTTGGAGAACTAGCAGACTTTTAACCACTGTTAATAAATATTCAGTAAATATCACTCATTTTCTAAACATTAGGCTCTGGAGAGAACAGAGAGTGAGTTTTACCTATTTCAAGGCAGCTTTAAACGTTTATTTGATTCACGATCAGGTTTTTTTCCGCCGAACACTTTAGACAGGAATAACATGCTTTAGATACATAGGCCGCTTTAAATACTAAGATGCTTATTTAATGATCAAATTTTATAATAAATATAACATCTATTTTTTTGAACTTGTATTCGCTCAGCTTTAACTGTTAAATTCTAATCACGTATAAATTTTGTTGTGATTGGTTGATAACATCGTGCTTAAAAAAAGGTCTGTCGTTCGATGATATAGAGAATGCTATCCCTAGAAGCCCTACGCCGGGATAAAAAAAATCCATTATTAGAGCGGCCGATTAAAAATAACCCATAGATACCGCACAGTGAAAGGAAGGAAAAAATCCCAATTAAATCCGTGGAGATGAAGTAATTACACGTTGGTATGTGATTGATTATGGAGTAAATGAAATTTTGTTTTCATCGTTACGGGCCTTTTTCAGGCACGGGGATGCGTGGAACGCCTAACAGCCTGTGATTTACTTTAGCAGCGACACAAAGTTCCAGAAAAGCTCTAGAGAGAACTGAAAAGCCGGGAATTGAGAGCTATAAGATCACAAGTGAAATTAACCGCGTGCTTATCTGCTTCCTAATATAGTCTTAGCGAAACTTGATCCTTTATTCTATCATCCAGCAGTTCCAGTCTTCTTCGTCGGCATGGTTACGCGGTCCCGCCGCGACAGACTCATCACCGGCCCGGCGGGATCGAGAGGCGAGAATGGACGCAGAGAAACATCACCGCGGCTCCTCGCTTCGCCACTCTCAAGGAATCTCCTCTCCTCCTCCCCTAGCCCCCCCCCTCCCCCCCCTTTCGCCCACCGTCGCCCCCTTCCCATGAGCACGCGCAAACACACCAATTTCGATGCGTGCGTTTGTCACGGCTGTCCGACGCGAAAACAAATATTTTACTTTCTCGATTACTCTCCTTCGCTTCCCTTTGATTCATTGCGCCTCCGCTCCCTGCTCAACCCCCACCCTTCCCTTCCTCTCCTCCCCTCCCCTCCTGCGAAGGATGGGAAGGAGCTGAGCGTAATACTGAGCCATCCCTTCTCCCTCAAATCCTTCTCTTCTTCCTTCATAGCCCCCACACCTACTCGCCATAATTTTTCTTTTTTTTTTCTTTTTCAACGAATCCAATGAATGGGAGAGATGTGGGGCCCAAACGAATTCTTTCATACCTTCCTTTTCCTCGGCCGGGCGTGGTCCTCGAAGGGCCCCAGGGGCCGGCCGGCCGCCGTTGAAGTATTTCGGGCCCGAAAGGTTCGCGCGCGCGCAGGCCTCTCTTTGTTTACGTTTATTGAGTTCTCGACACTCGCTCGGGACGGCGATAAATCCGTGGCCGCTTTTAAAGTGGAACCATTCGGCGCTCGTTCAATGCGACGTGCGCGTGTTTATGGCACACCTCGCTCCTTCCTAACCCTGGCCCCGTGACGTCACGCGCGCGCTCCATCCTTCACCCCCGCTTCATCATCCCTGGGGGCTTCATTCCCGCTCAACGTATGCAGATTATATGTAGCCTCCGAGATATACAGGCCGGAACTCTACCTCCTCCACTTTTATTTAGATTGCCTATGGAAAGAGCGGGAAATGCGCCTCCAATGGCGCTCTTGTGGAAGAGTTCGACAAGGTTAAATTTATATTAATTTAAAATACTTGTATGCTTGAAAAAGTATTTGCAATAAGGAATTTATTGCCAGAATAAAGTTTCGTTGCTTCCTACAGTCTACTTATGGTGGACTTCGGAAAGCATATCAAATTTTATATATTTGCTTCCCTTATTTCATGAGCCATTTCTCTTTTATTTAAAACATTAATGCATTATTATGTCTTAGTGATAAATAACCAGACAAATAGTAAATGAAATAAATTGCGATTGACGTGTTTCTTTGAACGACGTGCTAATGTATGGGATAATATCACATAAAACGCTTCATGAGACATCAATACGTACAATCAAAATGTAATACAATCAAAATAAATACGGTAATTATTAGATAGAATGTTATGGTACTAACTAAATGTTAGCATTGTATATAACGGTGCATAAGAAATGTTTTATTGAATCCCCAAAAGGACAAAAACAGGAATTCTACTTTCAAACAGATAACACCCAAAATTCGGATGTTACGGCCTGCGTATTTTGGAGGTAACGAATCAATTTTATTTCCTGTGTTGCGATCGGAAGAATGGAAGCATTTTAAACAATGTTTACAAAGTGGTTCAGTATCATTCGGCATAGCTGCGTACCGATCGCTAGTCGCTGGCTTCCTGCGAACTTTTTTCTCTCTCACGTCAGTCGGTCGGCTTGATTTGATCGTCCCCGTTCTACGATCATCATGATCACAATTATTTCCCGAGTAACCGGTGGCAATTGGACTTCTTCAACACAAATGTATCCCTGGGAAAAAATAACCAGACAAATGGTGAATAAAAAACATTCCAATCGACGTGTTTTTTTTCTAGAAAGACGTGCTAACATATTGGATAAATGATATAAAACGCATGATTTTTCCGAGTACCAGGTAACAGTTAGTGCATCTGGAAGACTAAGAGATGATCAAGAAGTCGGAACAACAGTTCATAAAGATCGGGGAATCAGATTTTTGAATGTTCTAATCTTCTACTCCCGTTCAACGGATGGTGGAATAAGTTTTTAAATTTTAGTGCTATTCTTTCAAATATGTACTCTTCACCATAATTTTTTCGAAGGAAATATTATAAGCTATTTTGCATTATTTTCTTCTTCTTTATGTCTCTTAAATCAAAGCTTCAATCTGTTATGTGGTGGCACGAATTCATAACAATAATGAAGCAAGATTCGCAGCATGTATAGGATTGTAAATATAAAGCTCATATGATAGTATTTTATAACATCTTGTTTAATAAAGCTCAACATTCAGCAAAAAGTGCGCAGCATAATGATAAATTTAACATATTAATGAATCCAACAGGGTAAAAGAGTAGAGTAAGTGTACATAACATTTGTTACGAAATTTAAGTATGGAAATGACAGTAAAAAAAAGTGCCCCAACGGACTTATTTTATTTATTATTTATTCGTGGTCATATCAGAGGGAAAGTGAAAACAATAATGCATTTTTTTAAATGCACAAAAGGTTATGTGGTCCACGATGGCCTTAACTGAACTCTTCGTTGTGAAGGCGTGGCTCCACAAGAGTGTATTTATTAGTTTTGAGTAGGTACCCAAGAATCCCACTCGGGAATAGAAGACTCACTAATTCCTTCCACGAATGATTTATTACCAAGGCAGGTGACTTGTAACGTTTCAGGGTAGGAATGTAGTGCTGAAAGGGACAGACTGAATGGACAGCCAGCGGAAAGCAATAAAGAAAAAGAAAAGATGCATAAACATGTATTTATTCAATCCCAAAATGAAACACTTCTCTATCTATTCTCTGGTTATACCATTCGATTGATTTGTTATATTTATTTAAATAATTGTGATTTTTTTCAAAAGCGTCATGAATCAAGTATTTGGAACATCTCTATGAATGAGCTATTAAGAAATTCAAAACTAACGATGTTTTATGCCTTTGAATAATGTAGTTTGGTCTACTCTCCAAAAAGGAAATGAAATTCTCTGAGAAATAAAAAGTTATCCATAGGAAAATAAATTACATATGTGAAAATAAATTGAAGAATATTTAGATTACTCCAAAAATGTTTTCAAGAAAGTGAAATCGTTCAAAAGAATAATAAATAATGATAAATTCGCAAAAGAATAAGGAATGATATTATGTTCTAACTCGAAACAGATAAAAATTAGTGGAGCCAAAAATATTTGGTTTCAAATTGACACATAACGTTGGAATATGCAAAGAGAAAATAGTTCACAAAATTTCCAACACAATGGGTTCTGACTTATTTTTTGCCAAAAAATCGATTTTGGCTCACCGAAGAAAGTTTAGACAATGGGAACTTGCCTTTTTTCGAGAACCAGCTATTTTCCTCTAGTATTGTGTTGGTTTATTTTAAATTTGGATGGAATTCGAAACTACGTACGTAACATACGGATTTCCATTTTACTCATGACTTGCACATTGAAACCGTGCAAATTATATCGAGGCGGAATGATTTAAATTTTGTTTTTAAATTTATTAAAGCCGAGCTATAATAAACTCACAATTGTATACGACATGAACTTACTGAAATAGATACAACACATACCCATTCATATTCTTGTCACTTGACTCACCAAGGTCACAAATTCGACTCTCTTGCAAGAACTAAAAGTTCTTGATTTTTAATTGAACTTAAATATGGAGCTCAGACTTTAAATTGCCACAATTCATCGAGAGCAATGATACATTCTGTCAACAATTAGTTTCCACCCTCGAAGAGGACTGAGGAATTGATTTCTTTTCCGCCTTTGGTATTACCTTTACCGAGGCGAAATGTATTAAATAATAAAAAAATTACTTGGGCTAAGCAATAACAAACTCAAAAATGCATTCAAAATGGACTCTCTGGAATTGATATAGAATAAACCCATTCCTATTCTTGTCGCCTAATGCACTAAGGTAACAATGTCCACTCTTTTGCGAGAACTTCGAGTACTAAATTTTTATTGAACTTAAATATTGAGAACAGTGCTCTCACAGGCTTTAAATTGCAATAACTCATCAAGAGCAAAGATACATTCTGTTAACAATTAGTTTCCTCCCTCGACGAGGACTGAGGAATTGAATTGGTGTCCTCCGCCTTTGGTATCATAAACCTTTGACCACTCGACTTGCCGTCATTTCGCACAAAGGACGTCACCAAGCAAAGGCGTAAATCTTTTCACGATGTAGCTAGTGCCGTAAATAAGCACTGCTCGAAACGGCGTGATTGTCGCCCGTGGCCACGATTCTCGCCAGCTGAATTCATGAATCTTCCGTCTCCGACGCGCCACCGCCCACGCGAACATCGCCTTGAAGCGATCGTCGAGGCTGCGCGATATGGTTCGTGTTTTTTTCTCTCTCTCTCCCACCCCGCTGCTTCTAGCGTTACCGAGGAGAAGGCAGAGGCGTGACAGTGCGATTGTTAGCGAGTGCTGCTGCAATTCCCCTCCCCACGAGTGGCGAAACACAGCACTGGTAGGCTCCCCTGAAAAGAGATAGGTAACAGGTCGGGAGAGCGAGCAGGTTGCGCAGTAGCATAAAAATCTCTGTCCCCAATGAACCTCGTTGCTTATATGCCCCCTTAAAAATCCCACCGTAAAATTCGTGAACAACAAAAATATATATCTGCATAATACCCTGCGAGCCACCTCTAGGGTGTTTGGCTGGGGGTGATCAATCACCAGCATGCATCAAGAAAGAGGATTCCCACATACACGCCACACGGTCACAAAAATGTCATGCATGCTAACAAATTATACATCCACATTAATGCAAAGGCAAAGCTTGCCAACTACTTGTGAAGGCAATCTGCCTATGAAGCTTGAACATGCAAAACATGCAGTTAGAAATACCAGGAGAATTCAGAAACATGCATTCAGGAATAAATAAGTTAGTATACTGCACTTCAAGTCAACTTATAAATTATTAAGTCCTGATGCTGCCGATAAAGTTTCCTACGGATCGAGGAAAAAATACGCTCTGAATCTGTCTGCTCTAAAGTCTATATCTCTTATATTATTTTTATAATCTGGTCTACCTTATTATGCTGGCGTTCGTGAGATATGGCTTACTTCGTCGCAAAATTGACTGCTCTTGATTTACATAATAGGTTTCGTTACATAAAACATTCGAACGTACATAGTATTGATATCCTAAAGTGAATCATACATTCCTTTCTTCTCCTATTCCTCTATATACCCTCTCTTATCTCATTATATCCGTCCGTTTTATCTTCAGCATCCTCCACCATTCTTTTCTCAGTTGAGACCTTCGAGATCTGGAGCTGCAGGAGGATGCACAGCTGTGTGAACTGTGATCGGGCGAGTGGTCAGGCTAAAAGAGATTTCTTCAATTAAAAAAACAGCCATTTTTTTGTATTCAGTACTTCGTGTCCTTGGGGCTCAGGTAAAAAAGATCAAACTTTTATCATATGGATATAATTTATTTATTTGAATTACCCGCGAAAGCAGCTCAATGAGACCTTGAGATCGTGGGTTTTCAACAACTGACAAAGACATGCACTCACCCATACCCTGGATAGGGGCAACCTACTCAGGGGGTACTCGAACCCGCGACCTATGGTTTGGCAGACGAGGACTGAACCCCATCACCTCTGACGCTGGCCGTCATATAAACTTCATTTAGTCATTTTGAGACTAGGAAAACGAAAACATTTTCCTAATTCTGAATAATAAGAGCCTGCCTATTGTACAAGTTATAAAATCCAACGATTTGATCTTTGGATTTTACTTATTCATAGCGAAATCTTCCAAAATCGTTGGCACAACAAAGTATGGTTTCGCAGGTAGTGGGCGCTGGTCACTCCCATAGCGGCGAGGGTATTCCTTATCCTACCCTTCCATTATCATCCCCACCCCTAGAGGCGTCGTCGGGCTCCTTATCGCGGCGGCGCCTCAATCCTTTTTCCTTCCCATTCCACTCCCCTCCCCGGGAGCACGGGCGTATCAGTTGAAGTACTGGGTCCCGGCCCCGGTGGTTGTAACCTTCTAAGAACCCCCCTTGGGTTCTCATTGGTGTACAAATGAGAGAAGCTCGCGGAGTAACGAAGGACACGGCTCGCCACGCAAAACGACCCACAACTGGCGTGAGCGTGTAATGTGCAATACGGATGGAACTCAATGGTGGCGCGTGCGTAATCGCAGAGAGAGAGGGAGGGAGGGAGGGGTGGGAGTAGCACGCGCGTGTTCGTACATACGATGTACGGAGGGAGGGGAAGAGAAAGAGGGGAGATCCCCACCCCCTACCCTCCCTCTTCCCCCACCACCACTCTCTCACTCCCACCCCCTTCCACTCTCTCCTCCTCCTCAGAAGGAGTAGATAGAAGGGCGCACTTTCCGCATGGACGGAGATACCTCCTCGAAAACCCTCCCCGCCCTGCCTTGTGTCCCCCTCGACCCCTTCCACCCTCCAGCCCCTTTGGACCTTCGTCCCTGGGACCTCGTTATTTCCATCTTCCACCGTCTCTCTTCCTGACTGAGGGAGAGGAGAGTCCCCTTGGCAACACAACACCCCCGCCCCTTCAACAATCTATCTCCTATCCCCCCTTCTTTACCCCCCCCCCCCTGTCCTTCTGCCGGAAGTTAGGCCTCCTTCTCCTCCTACTTCTCCCACAATTCCTCCGCTTTCTTTTTTGATCCGAATATTCCCTTATTGAGAATCGGGTTTGTGTGGTGGCTAGTTTGTTGGCTTCCCATCTTGAAGGCCTTGGTTCAAAAACTGGTAGTGGTAGAGATTTCTCAAAATATTGCCCGATCTCTGTTTCAGTGTTTTGTGGAGGGCGTTCGAAATTCAGTACACCGTCCGTCAGATTGGACGTCAAGCCGTGGTACCCTTATCTATCTACCGGCAGTGGTAGAGAGATTTCATAGATTGCCCCATCCCTGCTTCAGTGCATGAAGGAGGGCATTCCAAGTACAGCACTCCGTCCGTCGTCCGGATGGAACGTCAAGCCGTGGTCCTCTTGGCACCTTTCGCTAAGAGTAGGCCTGTTCCGACGCTGGCTTTCTCTCCTCTTTCCCATGCCAACCCTTACCTCATGGCGTACATTATCTCATCTGTCGTTCGCCTCCTCCAAAGACCGTACCATACCACATTCTCCTGTTCTCCTTCTCCTCAGCTCTCATTTTTTTCATGGGCGTACCCAGCGAGGGGCTTGGTTCAAAAACTGGTAGTGGTAGAGATTTCTCAAAATATTGTCCGATCTCTGCTTCAGTGCAGCTGCCCCCCCCCCCTATAAGCAAAAATCGCAAAAGTCTTTAAGCAAAATCAGTACTGAATTGAAACGAAAGTATTCTACAAATTTTCTTTTAACCCACGTAAGATGATATATATTAGCAAAGGATATGAAACAAAAATAAAAATATTTTTTCAAGGAAATAATCTCAAAAATCCCTAGGCTTGCTTCCCCCCCCCAGACGATAGCTTGCCCCCCTCCCCCAGACCATAGCTTACCCCCCTCGCGTAGGCCATGGCTTGCCCCCCCCCCCTAGTTATGATCCTGGGTACTCCCTTGCTTCTTTTCTTTTCAGAGTCTCGTAAAAAAAAACCACGGTGGACATGCACTCGTACTCGGCAGTGCCGTCAGCTTCAGCCTCCCTTTTACTCGTCATTTGGCGTGGCGTCATCTCATTTCAATCGGGTGAAGCACGCTCTCGCATGCGTGTGTGTGCAAGGGATGGATTTAAAGGGGAATCGCTTGCACACGTGCGCTCAACTCACGGGAATCCTACTCCTTTATTGTTCTGAGGATAAAGGAATTCCCATACCTATCCGTTCGGCAAAATATCTCTATTAATTTATCTGCCTCGACATTCTACCCCGCAAGTCGCTTTTAATAGTGCGAAAAATCCACAGTGAAAATAATCATTCGTCTTGACCGGGATCCCGGTCCTGGCGGTTCCCGGCGGGTTTATCATCATTAGGTTCAATAAGAATCCTTACCGTGGGATGTAATTCAAAACGAGAAATTTTCATAATTACCAAAATATGTGGGGTTTTGGTCGAATACAAATGCTTTTCGTCGGTGATGAGAAAATCAAAGGCATTATGCAAAATTTTATTTTCATTTGAGTTTTTCACTCAAAGTAAACATTATTTGTGTTGGTGAGCGAAGATAACTTTTGAGGTTTCTTTGACGAATATGCTGCATGTTCCAATTTTTAGGGCATACGTTATCAAATATATCCTAAGCGACATTAAAATTACGTATTTTGGAACAAGTATTATGTTCAGCCCGGTTCAATATTTGGTAATATTTGCTTCATCCCGGCGGATCCCATTCAAGGCGAATGATTTTTTTCTCTGTGGATTTTTCGGACAATTTGTGTATTGAAGGTGACTCCCGTAAAGTTAACACCGTGGCTAATACTGCTTTGCTTAAATTCACTTTAATAGGCCTAAGAATAAGTGCGAAAAATCCACAGGGAAAAAATCATTCGCCTTGACCGGGATTTGAACCCGGATCCCTCGATTTTCGGCCTAGTGCTTTAGCCAGTTAAGCTACCGAGGCGTCATTCTTCCCTGTGGAAATTTGTGGACTATACCGGACATGGTGGTATGGACTGCCGAGCATATTATGCGACGAGCAGTCCAAATCATGCGCATGGCGCCACAGCCGGAGAGTAAAGTCCGAACTTTGAACACATAGAGGTGTTCTCTCTTGATGAATTTAAGTATACCGGGACTAGCCACGGTGATAACTTTACGGGAGTCACCCGCAATGCACAATTGTGCGAAAAATCCACAGGGAAAAAATCATTCCGGTATAGTCCACAAATTTCTCGGTAGCTTAACTGGCTAAAGCACTCGGCCGGAAATCGAGGGATCCGGGTTCGAATCCCGGTCAAGGCGAATGATTTTTTCCCTGTGGATTTTTCGCACAATTGTACATTGCGGGTGACTCCCGTAAAGTTATCACCGTGGCTAGTCCTGGTATACTTAAATTCGCCTAAGAATAAGTGTTGGGACACCAGCCGTTTACACGTGAAAAGTATATGCTCTAACAAAATTACGAATCGCATTTATGAAAGTCTTTTATGGTGCAGTTTAAAAACAAATTCCCGTACCTATCCGTTCGGCAAAATATCTCTCTTAATTTATAGTTTCTGACGGACGTGGACATGTAGTGGGGTTCTAATGACGATCTCCGTCTCGCTCTTAAAGATATAATTCTCAATTGTTCAAACAATGTAAACCTAGCGCCAAACCTTCGAATCTCTTACGCCACCCACGTTAATTCGTTCAACATCAGTGTAACGCTTCCTGAAGGCCCGTGGCAGTTTTTAACAAATCGCGCAGCTTGACTTTGTATTTTATCACAGGTCAAGGCTTTCTGCGCTGGATCCCATGAGCTAAGTGCATAGTCAAGGAGTGGTCGGACGAGAGCAAAATAGATTTTCTCTTTTTCCTTTTTCATCCGAAAATCTTCCCGAAACGCACTTGGCGAATCCTAACTTCTTCAGGGGTCTGCTACAAATATTTCTTGCATGTTTTCTCCACGAATGGCTCGAAGTTTTCGTGATTCCCAAATACTTCACTTCATCTGTCCCTTCATGCTGACACCAACCATCTCATATTCGGGGGAATAGTTGGACGACCTACCCTGACGCATATGTTAAACAGAAACGCGGGAGCAGCCCAAAGGATGTGCTCAGCATTGGACCCCGTGAAAACCTTCATTATTCACCTTCAGATTATTTTATTTTTCGTCATTTGTCTTTCCTTTCCATCCACCGATTTCTTTCACTGAATCACATAATAATGCCTGTGAGTAAAGCAACCCATCGTGGCATTCTTTGCCAAAGAGAATTTAGTTACATTCTGTGGCTCCGGTACACCTGGTTGCAGGTATAGGTTTTAAAAAATCGATAACTTAAAATTCGAGTTGGATTGCAGTAGTACGAACACATTGACCGGTAATGGCGTTTCGAAAAAAAAAATTTTTTATTATCGTTGTGGGCATTTAAAATTTTTGGGAATCGTAAATACATTACCATCTGGTTTCGATGGTTACATCGGAAATTAGGGTATAGGTTTAATCTTATTTCGTCTAAAATGTTTTATTTGTAGGTGTCAGGCTCCAAAATATTTTTAGAGAAAACTGGTGGGATTTTGACAGGTTTGTGAGCCGGACGGGAAACTAATGTGCAAAAAAAGTATATATTTTTTATGAATATCATATATTAAGAAATCTTAGACATTTTTGAGTAAATTATGAATCGTATTTGGATATTGAAATACGAAAATAAAATTGAGCTCTGACAAATCCGTGGTTAAATGTATAATTGGGTTACATTATGTCCTCCCTTTTCCTTAATAGTAATGTAGATTAGAATTCCGAATAAATTGTGAGTTTTTATGAAAATCCAGGGTTAGGTTGAAATGATAGGAAATCATAGCATAGCATACCTCACTGTTAAGAGGAAGGAGAGAAAGGTAACTGTTAAGAAACAGAGGGGTTACCGATTATAGCCGTTACAATTCGATCATCTCGTTCGCTGGTGATATGACTTAAATATTAGTTCGAGGGTTCTGTATGTGCGCGTCAACATTAACTTGGCGTTTATTTCCTCAAAATATTGTTTCAAATTGATTTAATATTTAGAATTTTGACCTTCCGCGGTAGACCGATTGTGGGAAATCATGGGAATATTACGTATGCCCCTCAGTGAGTCATTGGATGCCTGTGATTCAGATGTTGCAAGCGATTGCAAATGTACGTTTTCACGTTTTGTAAGCAGAATATTGCATTGGTAAGTCTCCCGGTATTGACACAGTTACTTATTCTCCAATGCTCCTTTCAAACACGAAATGAGGTTAGGTTGGATTGTAAGTGTAGATAATATAGGTAGAGTACAAATACTGAGATAGTTTCATCAATATTTTGTAATCCGCAAGTATTAAGCAAAATTTCAAGTTGGAATTGCAAGTATTTCTGCAATAAGAGTGCTTTGGGAGGGAGGAGAGATATATCTGGGACATGGTGGACTTGATAGTCCTGATTCAGGGTCGATTATGAAATACTTGGCACCTCAAAAGAGAGTTTAGAATTTGTTTTTAGTGTTTGATTTGAGGGCGATACCGCTTCAAATTAGGTAGGCTAATCAGAAAAATATCTAGTTGGGTGCAAAAAACAGCTTCTTATTGATATTCGTAACTGGTTAAACTGTACTTGAGTTATTTGGATAGAAACACTCTTCGAAGAATATTTGTGTGTAAGTATTTTTTGTTTTCCAAACTGACGATTCTTCTCCTGTGCTGGAGTTTTCATGGGAGATATAAATACTTCAGTCCTGACGCTTAAAAAAAATCCTCAATGATAACGTGAAGAGAAAACTCATTTATTAAATATACTGGATATTTATACTCGAAGGTACTTCATTCACGAATCTTTGGCACTTATGGAATCTTAAATCTGATCGTTAAGTAAGAGGTAAGTAACATATTTTTTGGCTACCACAAATGGTTTCATCGAACATTTGTCTCCCTCTGATGTCTTGACATACTTTCACGACAGAAAACAATATGAATATCACAAGAGAGAGTAGGTGCTCATTTGGGCCATTTAGTTCGGGCGATTTAATAGGTGCGCGGCGGCAAAGAAAATATAAATTTTATTCTCAGGCTGCTTAAGAATGTAGCGTCAAAAGAGTCAATGTTTAGCTTGATATTGATTTGATGGAGAATATCTCGGTAAATAAACACCCCATTCAATATGCCACCACATAAGCGCATTGCAAAGGGCTTTAGGACACGAACTGCATAGTAACCGAGGTGAAGAGGTAAAAATGCGAATCTCAGCCTTCGAATCGTCAATCGCTTTTTATCTCTTGTCCTAATCCTTACAAAATTTAAAAGATTTTCTCCTTTTTCGCTCGTAGAATTTTTTCCAAAGGCACTGCTCCATGTGCAAATGTATTTCATTTTAATCATATTTAAATCTGACCGCCAGCTGCATCGTACTTGAACTTTCTCCCCCATAAATCGAGTGGGATATAATAGAATTAATATTTATTATGCTCTGGGCATCAATCGTGGAGCAACAATTACAAGAGGGCATAGCTAGGGGGATCGGGTTGGTGGGGTGGCTAGAGTCCCACCCCGTGGGCCCGGGTTCAAATCCTGGCAGTGATTTTTCAGAAACTGCCAGTTCCCTGCTTGAGTACTTAGTGGAGGGTATTCCAAGTACAGCACTCCGTCCGTCGGGCGGGACGTCAAGCTGTGGTACCCTTAGCACTTTTTTTAAATTAAGAGCACGGTAATGCCGACGCTATGGTTTCTCTCCACCCTTCATTTCCGTACGTTTTTTATTGCGCGATTGGTATCAGGTGTCGGTCGCCTCCTTCAAATATCGTACCATACCGAGAAGGATTTGCCTCAGCGGAAAGATCACTATGAGCATGAAAATGAAGAAATAGCAGTTAAAATAGAAAATAAAATTTATAGTAAGGAAAAAAAATATTTCTACAGTAAAAATATTCAGAATTTGCAGCTTGTTATCCAATGAGCACAATTAATTTAATTTTGCTCTCCATTGAGAAGAGTCATGTGTAATTCATTTCCCAACTCATAAATAATGGAGGCCCTTTTGTTGTAACCACCCCCGGGAATCTCTCTACCACTCCCGGGAATCGAATTCGGAGCCTAGAGATGGGAAACCCGCGCCCAGCACCGCAAACCGATCCACCAGACCTCGTCCGCATTAACTCCCGTCCAACACCTTCCTCTCCCTCTCCTATTGTCTTTGCGGCTCTATGCCTCTTCTGCACTCCCCCCCCTCCTGAGGGGTTGGGGTGGTTAGCCTGACCACCCCTCACCCACCTCCCGATACCACCCATCCCCCTTGGTCAAGCACCCTCCCGAAGGAGAGGTCTTCTCTCACTCATGAATAATCAGCAGCAGAGAGGGAGGAGGCGCCCGCCTCGGAATTGGCTCGTCCCCCGGCCGTCGCTCGTAAATATCTCGCCCCCGGTCGCCCTCTCTCTCTCTCTCGCCGGCAAAAGGCCTTTCCCCAACAGATTGAGGCGGAGGGAAAAAAAAGAAAGATAAACACCAAAAAACAAACGAAGCCTCCCTCCACCACAGAAACAGGGAGATTGGATTAACTGGGTGGGTCGTCGTCGGGTGAAGTGAAGAGGAAGAGAGGCCAGTTAACCTGTTGACCGTGGGGCCGTATTCAAATGAGCGGCTATCGCCTCGAGAGAGAGAGAGACTGTGTTGTGGATGTCGGGAGTGTGGGGTGCGGCTCCTCCCCGCTCCCAGGCGGTACACCTCCGTGCCGCCCTGAAATCACGCTGACTGAATGGGTGGGCAGGGGGAGGGGAATGAACCAGTGCGCTGATTGGAAGAGGAAAGGGCCCACTCCATGAAATGTGGGTCTAGCGACGAAAGGTGTTTTTGATACTGAAAATACATTTAAACACAATTCCATTATTTCCTTCGATAAACATGCATTGAAGATTATAACGTTCACTATAGAATATTGTAAAAAATAATACGAATTACTTTCGTTGAAAATATATAGGTCGTATTTAAATGAGCACATCATGGACCGAATTAAAAATCCATTCCATCCCCATCATTTCTGAAGAGAAAGTAAGAGAATGGGATGGAAAATGATATTTTATTGCAACTTTAATTAGCGTCACTAAAACGGGTCATTGACTCTCAAGAGGATGAGCAAATATGGGTGTAGATAACAAGGCCAGCCGTTTTAATATTTCAGAGTGACTTTGTTTTGTTACACAGGAATCATGACAACGGAGATGATAAAATAAAATAAGATGATAAAGATAACGAGAAGAAAATATTTAGGAAGAGAAGCAAAAAATCAGTTATCACCATTCGCATACATTCATGGGATCATTTTCTCTTCAAAGCACTCTGCTCAATATGAACACTTTTCAGGAATTATTTGTCCGAAAAATACGCAATTTTATGTCGCATAGGGTATGTTCGATAACGAATGCCCTAGAAATTTGAGTACCTGACATAATCGCTAAAAAAATCCTCAAAATTTATTTTCAATAATCAAAACAAATAATGTTTACTTTGAGTCAAAAACTCAAGTGAAAATAACACTTTCAATAATGCCTTTGATTTTGATTTACCGACGAAAAGCATTTGTATTCGACCAATACCCCACAAACTGTGGTAATTATGAAAATTTCTCGTTTAGAATCACATCCCATGGTAAGGATTCTTATTGAACCTTTTGATATTATTTCTCCATTGGTACCATGAGGCTGGACCCTTCCTTTCTAATATCCCATCTTCATCCCCAAAAAATCCTTGGGGTTCAAGGGTTTCTCAATTTTTCTACGGTAACCAATCCTTCACACACAACCTCGCCCAAACACCGTTTCCCTACTCCCGAAGACCATTCGAAGACCATTCGAAAACAGACACGAGATGAACACTCAGGAAAAGAAGATCATACGGAACGAAGAGTCTATCCTGATGACCGCAACTTTCAAGACGACAAGACGACAGGTGGAACGAAACCCTTAGGACGGGCTCGCGGGGTACACTCCTGGGGCAGGGACTGTAAGCGTTAGCTTTTCTCCTCTACCACCAGAAGGGGAAGGACGGGAAGGATCAAGGAAAGGAGGCGCCGCCGCGATGAGAGCCCGACGACGCCTCCAGGGGAAGGACGAGGAAGGAAGGGAGAGGACGAGGAATCCTGCACCGTCATAAGGCGGGCAGGTCCTACCATCAGCGAAACCAAGCTTACGCAATTAATATGCTACCAATTTTAGTAGATTTTCCTATGAGGAAGAAAAATCTATCGATCAAATCGGTAGATACGACAAGACGACAGCACGTCGTACCCTCACCGTGGCACCGTTCTCTCAGTGGCGTAACTATGGGGGGGGGGGGATGAAGGGATAAATCCCCCCCCCCCCAAGCATCAGAAAAATAAAAAAGTTATTTAAAACTATTGTCTAGTTTTGAAATTTAATAACTGCATCTGCTTAAAGTGAATTTTTTAGTGGGAAAATGATGTAAAATGTATATCAATGGCTAAGTTCTAACAACACGTATATCAAATTCGGCCGGTTTGAGACAGCTATCTTAAACAAAGTGTAATAACATTTAAAAAAATAAAATACAAGCAAAAAACTCTTGCAACTCTTAGTTTGCAAATAAATGATTCTTTTTCAGTTTTATGAACTTTTGGTTTTTAATTTCAGAGTACAAGTACAATAAATTAATCATTTTTTTTGCTCTCCTCAAAAGTTGCTATTTTCGATTCACATGTTATTAGAACTCTCCCATCGATATATAAGCATGTCATTTTTCAAACATTTTCCCTGAAAGCCCGTTGCCTACGGGGGGGAGGGAGTCGCCGCCCCAGGCCATCCCATCCCCCCCAAAGCATATTCCTAGTTACGCCACTGCTTTCTCCCCCTATTTTTATAACCATGTTTATGGAGTAGATGATATTAACATAAAGGTAACAGACGAAGTGAAGTACCTGGGAGTTACTACAACCTCGAACCTCACGTGGGGAACACATATAAAGAATATTTGCGGCATAGCCCTGAAGAAATTAGGATTCGTCAAGCGTATTATGGGAAAGTTTTCGGATGAGAAAGTAAAAGAAAGGTGCTATTTCGCTCTCGTCCGACCGCACCTTGGATATGCAGCGAGCATATGGGATCCGGTGCAGAGAGATTTAATCCGTGAAATGAACAAAATACAAAGGAAGGCTGCGCGTTTCGTCAAAAACTGCTACGGGCGTACAGACAGTGTTACCCAGAAGTTAAGCGAATTAGGCTGGGAGCCGCTGGAGACTCGGAGGCTGCGCGCTAGGCTTAGATTGCTTGAACAATTGAGAATGGATATCTTTAAGAGCGACACAGAGAACATAATATTATAGCCACACTATATTTCCAGGTCTGATAGAAGCGATAAATTAAGAGAGATGTTTTGCCAAACGGATAGATATGAGAATTCGTTTTTCCCCCGAAACCTTAAAGGAAACCATAGTCCCAACTTCGTTAAAGCACTTCATTTTTTTAAGCTGTAAACGGCTGGTGTCCTAACACCCCCTGCCACACGCCTTTCAGGCGGCTTGCGGGGTATTACATAGATGTAGATGTATTTCTCTCCCAAGACCCTAAGAATCGAACCTTTCTTCCTTAACCTTCAATATTTTTCCTAACTTCCTGACACTTAAACTCCATCATCACCCACCTTCTCTGCATTAGCAGCGGGACATACATAAGGGAGAACTTGGTTACGCATGATGAACTTGAAAAATGTTGCTGCAAGTACAGAACGCGTCGTTCGGTAATTATGCAGTGAAAATATTGCAGTGTCAGATTTCACTAATTTTAAGGAAAAACCGTGCGCATGAAGCTAAATAAGTGTTAGAAAGCTGATATAAAAAAACTCAATGTGATAACTCAAAATTCGGGGCAACCTACTGCAAAAGAAGACCAACTCTATAAAATTATTTTTATGGTGAAAGCGGATCAGGGAGAGTTTAAATTTCTGGAGAGAAATGAAGAGAAGAGGATGGCAAATGTTATTGTACAGCAATTTTGATGAGCATCACTACAATGCGTCATTGGATCTGAGCCTGATGTCAAATATGGGTGGTAGATAACAAGGGCCGGCCATTTTAATATTTCAGTGTGAATCTTTTTGGTTGCACAGACATGAAAACGGAGAAGAAAAAATCAGTTTTCACCGTACGCAATCGTGAATCCTGAATGTATAGGCGATTCATATCTTAAACCAAATACCCAGGATCAAACTAGGAGGAGCGAGCCATGGCTGTTCAAGTTATAACATTTAAGCATGGAAAAGGTAGATAAAACCCAAATTTTAAGAAATACATAACAGCACTTTATTAGTTTTTAAAATTATTGGCTTCAAATTTTTTTTTATTTGCATGTCTTATAATAATATCATTTTTCGGAGGTTTTTACAAGAAAATTTGTTGAAAACTTTCGTTTCAATCCGGTCCTGATTTTCCTTAAAGACTTTTGCGATATTTGCTTCTCAGCTGCCCCCTCATACTTCTCGCTGGGTACGCCCATTTATCCGACGCGACGCATTTCCGTCACGAAGTAATCCAACTTCTATGTCACATACACAGTATCACATCTCTAGCAGCCTCCTTATCGGTGTAAGTTTTATTTTTCTCCGGTAGGCATCAATGTGTAAATAATATGCAAGAAATCGAAGAAAAATCATAAATAGCTACTCGAGAAATAAGGGGACTCTATACTTTTTTTTTACTGCGGAAGGTGGTATTCTCTAAGATAGGTTTCAGTAAATTATTGGACTAATTTTACATTTGCAATGTTTTTTAGTTCCAAATTTGGCCAATCTATAACTTTTCATAATAACTTTTAATGAGATGGAAAAATTTCATAGGTGCACCTCTCCAGTGAAATTGTGGACGTAGCCTTTTTTGTGAAGGTAGAACCAAATACCTTGGGAGTAATGGGATATTTTTAGGACATTGTTTTGTTTTATTTCTAAATCGAACAAAAGATTTGAAACTTAAAAAATTATTTCACAAGTGAGAGCTAAAGAACATTTACTAAAGTATGACCATGAATTGTGAGTATCTAATATCAATGAGAGAATTAAGCACTGCTGTAGTTATTATATCGGATATATCTTCATAAAAATGTTTTCATCCGAAATTAACAGGGCAAACGCTAACCAAGCGCTAAACCCTAGCAATTCATAGGCGTACCTCTCCAATGAAATTGTGGACGTAGAGTCGTTTTGAAGTTTTGGGATATCTTTTAGGAAAATATTTTGTTTTATTTCTAAATTGAGCAAAAGCTTTGAAATAAAACAAAATCATTTCACCAAGTGAGAGCTAAAGCACATTTACTAAAGTATGACTAGAAATTGTGAGTATGTAATATCAATGAGACAATTGAGCACTGCTTTAGCTATTATATCGGATATATCTACATAAAATGTTTCAATCCGAAATTAACTGGGCAAAGGCTAACCAACAGTGATACCCTAAAATTTAATAAATTTCATATAAAAAATCGTATCTCCAGTGGAATTATGAACGTAGCTTCTTTTGGGAAAGTAGGAACGAATCCTTTTATTCGTTTCATTTGTAGGGAACGAGACCGAAAAGGAACGCGTCCGGCAGAGGAACGAAACAGGTCATCGCTTGCACTCGGCTTGGAGCACCCTTTAAAATCCTCGTTGCGCTCACGAACTCGCGGGCAGGCACTGAAGAGGGGGGGAGGGAGGGAAATTGGGGGGTGGGGGAGAGGAACGCAGACATACAGGGAAAGGGGGAGGGGAGAGAACACACTTGCGCCGATGGGATACGAATGCGTGCCCACCTTTCTCTCTCTCTCTCTCTCGCTGCGTGCCTCTCACCCGATGCACGCGTGATTTTCGAGAGAGAGCACTACTTTTCCGTTTGATGTCTGAAGGGGCCTCTTCATCGCGTGCCGACCAAACGTGAGAGCCCACCGCACCGCGTTCGGATGTAATGGCCGTTGATGGCGATCAAAATTAGAGCAACTGTCTGGCGCATATCCGGAGAATCGGTCTCTTCAATGTAAGGGCTATGGCAGGACAATTACACACGGAAAATATGCTCTTGAGAGATATTTCAAAGATTCTTGGCCATAGAGTATTTTTAGTATTTTTTAGGTGCAGTAAGTTTTGTAGTACGTTAAGGTGAGGTTGCCCAAGACATTTAGCCCATATTCATACTAATTTTTAAAAAATATGCAGAAAAACGTGATTTTCGACCTTTTTGTGTATTCTCTTAGCTTGTGAAAAATGAGAGAATTGGAAATATGCTACGATACCTAGTGAATAGGATTGCCTTGGGAGTTATGGGTGTTTTTTAATCGAAAAATTGCTTTGCTTCTTTCTAAAAATGAAAATTTCAAAAAAAATATTTCACCAAGTGAGAGTCAAAGCATATTAAAAAAAGAATTAAAAAACTAATATTATTTCAAATAAAACAGTGAGCAACGCCACAACTATTATACCGGATATGTCTTCACAAAAGCATTTAAATCCGTAATTCATTGGGCCAATGCTAAGCGAGTCATGCTGTAACAATTTTGGTAACTAAGATACTAAAGTTTGACCATTTCCATGTATTCTACAGCAAAGGTTTTCGCAAAAGTTTGTATGGAAACATGTCAAGCATCCATGCGTGGCTATTACAGTGCCTGCCTTGACGACTCAATTTTTTGTGCAAAATACGATGGAATTTCAGTTTTTCTTTTTAATTTCCAGCAATATTTTTCTTATTTAATTTGGATGAATTTTATTTCATATTCGTATGAGTGTCAAGCGCATAATATCAACATATTTTTGTTATTGTCCTTTTGCTCTAACTTGGTGAAATATTTTTTTTAATTTTCTAAGCTTTCCTAATGTTATTAATAAAGCAATACAATTTTATAAAATTATTATCCATGCATTCCCAGGTAAAGTTCTACAATTTAAAATCTTCAATTTCTTCCATTCTCCATTAACAAATGAAATATAATTTTACGTTCGAAAATCACGTTTTTATGCACGACTTCAAAATTAGGTTGAAATATGGGCTAAATAATTTGGGCATTGCTCAATACATCACCAAACCCTACTATTGGGCCGAGAATCTTTAAAATATTTCTCGGGGGGCGATTATCCTGCCATTTTCTTAGAGGAAAGTGCGGTGGCTAAGTGAGTACACAGCTTAGCTATCCATTTAAGGGTTCTGGTTGAAGTTTTCAATCGTTCCCAAAAACAAAATTCTCCATGATCGAGGCGGTACAAGAAAATGAACTACTCCATACTCATAAAAGGCTCTCAAACTCTTACTGTCAGAAATTCATACCTCTAAGGCTTGGTCCGGAGTTGGCTCGACCCTAACCCATCGTAGCCAACTTCCGGATTGAAATATCTGCTAATGATCCTGAGTAAACCATTGCGTAAAAATCCTCCCTTTGATCAGTCCTCAATGTACTGAATCTAGAATTTAAATGGAATGCACTAATTAGATCGAAGAGATGAGTCGCTGATATTTTAAGTAGATTATCACTTAATACTTGGTACCGTTAAACCTCACTCATTTTTCATCAAATAAAATATGACCCGCAGCATAGGCAAAGACCTTCGACTAGTCAGAGAACTGTGGATTTATCAATCGGCCGATCATCGGTCGATTCCATTTCCCGGAGGATTATAATAATTGACATTGAATGTTTCCTTGAGATACAAGTTAAACTATTTTTTTCTTTTGGTTCCACTTCGGCAGAGTTAAGCACGTGGGAATATGTCAGATCACGCAAGGTTTTTGGCGTATGCTAGTCTGTATAGACATAACGGGGAAGTAACGACTACTTGCGGAAAGTAATGAGTAGAGTGACCATTAGTAGTTTCATTTTATCATATGTAACGATTAATAATAAAAAAATAAAAACTTGTAATGTAATCGTTGCCGCTAAATGAGTTAAATTTACTCAATTACTCCAAATACATCATGGTCGATTCAATCATAATGTGAAAGTAGTACCTGATTACTTTTGGAAGGGAATATGTAAAGTTACCAGTAATAGTTACATCTTTTCAAATTTAACCATTAAACTATAAAAAATACCTTAAATATAATTGTAACCGGTATGTGAGTTACTTTTCCTCAGGTACACCACATCTCTGATGTTCGGTACAGTCACATTGTGAAATTAATGGTTAATTTCTGAAAGCAATGAGCAGATTTATCAGTAATAATTACATATTTTCGAATTTAACGTTGAAATTAAAAAACACCTTAAATTTAATCGTTAACAGTAACTGAGTTACTTTTAATAAACTACTCTCCATATCTTATGGCCGGTAGAGTTACAATCGGAAAGGACCGGTTGGAGTTAAAAATTCATAGTTAAATTTTTTTCAAACGTAACGATTGAAACTAAAGAAATACCTAAAACGGTAAGTATTACCGGTAGGTAACTGAGTTACATTTAATAAGTTATTCTCTATCTCTCGTGGCCGGTAGAGTTTTGCCTCCTAAAGATCACAATTGTTCCAGCAATCGTTGGAACTATCGTGCATTAACACGATGATGGTTAAAACCTGTGCTGCCCTCTAGTGCTGACATCTAAAGTGAGCGAGAAATTGACGGTTAGCAAGGCTGTTGAGGTATGCATGGTCAAAATATTACTGTGTTCAACGTGTATTTTACGAATAATTTTTCTTCCGCCCATATTCTTCCTTGTTTGGACAAATTCATGAAAAAAATGGAGCGAAGGGAGCTTCACGATCTTTTCGTCTTCCTCTTGTCGCTTCCGGTCTCCCAGCGCCTAACCATCGTTAAGTGGCAACGTTCAGAACTACGGTAACTATTGTCAGGACATGCATTCACACTGCTAGTTCGGCCGTTAGGACGATCGCTCGTACAATCGTTATCTGAACGAGGCATTATGGCCGGTAGAGTTACAATGGGAAAGTAACGCTTACTTTGGGAAAGCACCGATTAGAACTACAAATTAATAATTACATTTTTTCAAACGTAACGATTGAAACTAAAGAAATACCTAAAACGTTAGCATTACCGGTGGTTAACTGAGTTACATACTATACTCAGTCACTCCCCCCCAGTCTCTGACGCTGCGCTGGGTGATACATGGTCGCACACGTCAATGCTCCAGTCTGCCTGTGGGCGACGCAATGGGTTTTAAGGGGAGTTCGGTAATGAGGCGGGGACGACAGAGCCTGAGGGAAAGGGGGGGAGGGGGATTTGGGCTGGTGGGGAGAGGCGGTGGCGGAATGTGTTCCAGGGGGAGCTCGCAGATCTGGTTCGGGGGGCGCGTTGGGTGGGAGGGAGGGGAGGCGGTGCGGCGTTGCCACATTCACCGATCAATCTGCCGACTTTCGTCTTTCCCACTTTTCGCCATGTTTTTCAAGCACTCCAAGCCGAAGTCGAGCATTTTATCCCCTCACCCAAAAAATTCCCATGCTTATAATTTTTTTTGTTTATATTCGGGAGAAACACGTTAAATTTTAAGTCATCCCATAGGCGGATTTAGGGGGGGCAGACGCTCAAAAGTTAGGCGAGAGTTTTAATACAAATATTAATGAATTTTACATTTTAATATAGAAGTTATGAGTATAAACATATTAATAACTTTTATATTTAATTTAAGAGAATATTTCGCAGAGTAACTGAACTGCAAATTGTGTTCAATCCCAAATACGAGAAGACCGTTTGCCTGTAACACCCTGGTAACCCTCCCACCCCCCGAAAAAATCCTGGATCCGCCCTTGAGTCAGCCTAAGTACGGGGATTGCTCATTAAACCTCGCATGGTGTTCCATTTTCTCAGCAGCTATTGGTGGCTACTATTTTATTTATTTATATTTATATTGCTCTATTTTATTACATGCGATTAAATTATTCTACCCATATTGAAATAAATACTTGCAATTTTCCACGATTATAAAATTGATGACGACCTTGGTTTCATTGTTAGCCGTTACTACATCATCGTCAAGGTGCATATCACATTCATCACCATATTTTTCAAGTGCTCCAAGCCGAAGTCGAACATTTAAATCACATCACCCAAAAACTCTCATGTTCATGAAATGTTTTAATTTTTTTACGTTCGGGAAATACAAACATTAAACTTTATGTCAATATAAGTAAGGGAATTTCTCATTGAAACCATTGTGTTTCCATGCACATTAATCAGCAGCTATGGGTAGCTGCTACTTTCTTTATGCGCTTAAATTATTCTACCCATATTGAAATAAATTATTACGATTTTCCACGATTATAAAATTTATTACGACCTAGGTTTAAATGTTACAACCATTAAGTACCACAATACCCTCCTTCTTAGCTACCCCCACTTGGCTGCCCCTACTGACTCAATGTATCCCTGTATTTGAACCTGAAGATGTCGCTCAGCGACGAAACTGATCGTGAGGTAAAATCGCATGTGAAATGAACAAAGTTTTTTATTAAAAATGAAGAACTTTCACCAAATCACGGCTCTAACCATCAGTTTTGTTACAACTAGGGGTGAGCCAATAATTTTTTTTCCGATAACCGATACCCGATATTTAGTACCGATAACCGATATTTAGAACCGATAACCTGATCTGGTCCAATATTTCAATCCTAGATACCAGAGTATGGATGAATACTTCCTGATTTTCCTTGATGAGGTAAATAGTGACTATAAAAGTAAATAGTCGCTAAAGGTAAATAGTCTAGGGGTGAGCCGATAATTAATTCCGATATAAATACTGGCCGATATTGGACTATCGGCATATCGGTATCGGAGCACCGATATCCGATAATTTTTCCTCTACCATAACGTTATTTATGTACTTACCTCATCAAGGAAAATCAGGAAGTATTCACTCACACTCTGGTATCTAGGATTGAAATATTGAACCAGATCAGGTTTCAAGCAAAGCAAGTTGATTTAGCCAAGGGTTGATTATAACGATTATAACCATGTACTAGTTTAGGCCGTAACTTTGTAAATAAAATGGATTTAGTATCGGATGTCCGTACAAGTTGAGTTTGGATGCCAAAAAGCACCATCATTGTGTTGCACATGGTAAGAACAATATCCAAGATTAGCTGGGAATCTCTTCGCTCCTACGTCATCACTCTGGGCTTCAAAAAGCTGAATCACACGTTTATTTTTTCATCCATCCAGCGATAAGTTTTCTGGTATCAAAAGAGTGATGGCTTGACCTATCATTTTCTGAATCACACGTTCATATTCACCAGGGGCGCAGCTAGGAATTAAGGCTAGGGGAGTTTAGGTGCAGCTAATACTGATGTGTGTGGGGGTATAGAATACTTACCAGGGTAAGCGGTATGTGCGAGATAATTAAATGTGTTGTTGTCGTTTTTGTTTAAATTTGTTGAAAAGTTGCTGAATTTCAAGATAAATGGTTCAAAATAGTGAGTTTTACGGCTTTCTGGGGGATATTTTATTAATCCTTACACTATTCTATTCCTAATATCAATCCAATTGAGTAAAATGGATTAAACTTAAAAAATTCTCTGAGCTCTGGGGGGGGGGGGGGGGGGGGGGAGGGAGTTTATCATGCATCAAAAAAGTATAAATTTTATGCTCCATCTAGGAAATTTCTAAACTATGCATTTTTTGTGGTGTAAACCGTAATTAATAAATATTTAGCTGCAAAGATAATTATAATGGAGTGTAAAATTTTCAAATTTTCAAAATGAAAAATCTTGAAATTTGGTTTCTCCCCGAAGCACCTCTGGGTTAGAAAGGGTTAATCTTCCTCGGGGGGGCTTTTCCTTCCGTGTATCCTTTAATTAAAGTTTCATGTAATTGATATGCTTCATTATATGACTTATTCACTGGATCCTTCTCTACCGCATGTGGCTCCACAGTTCTTGTTTTTCTCTTATTCTCAGGTAAACCTCCTCGCTTCCAACCCTAGCCAACCATTTCATCTTCCTCCAGCACCCGGTCTCGAAGGCTTCTAATCAAAGAAGGGTAAGCTTTAGCTTGCAAATGTGCCGATTGAAATATTGTTTAAACCTTGAGTCTGAGCAAGATAACATGATGTTTATCAATAACATTTTAGGAAATCCACTATAAGTACGCTTCCAGGCATTAGCGAGGAAAAAACAGAACGAGTGTAACCGATTAATGTGGTTTTAAAAATTGATGTCGACGACTTTCGCGTGCAGCGCACGTATTGCGCGTTGTCAAGCAAAATTTGTCAACATTTTTCATCGCCTGGTGATGCGACCTGCAATGGCCGCGAAAGCTTGCATGACAACGCGCAATACGCAGCTGCACCCGAAAGTCGTCGGCATCAATGAATCTCGCTGCGAAAGCCTACGTTCCGAGGTATTAAAAGCTAACACTTTTCGCACCTGTTATTAAACAAAATTTTGCCTCGAAAAAAAATATCCATTAAGATTACAAGGATAAATTCAATGATACGCGTAAATTCATCCATAGTGTTGCAATTCAAAGGTTGGCTTTTAGCTTGCAAAGTCTGCTTTGCCGCGTTAGTGCAAGTTGGCTTTTAGCTGCAGCCGTCCTTTTCTATCTGTCACCAGCCAGTTCCTTCAGCTCCACCATGTTCTTTTTCCTTCTTTATCTGTCCCATTTACTTAACCCTTGGTCTTACTCTGGAGACAATCACTTCGATTGTTCCCTCCATTAACATTTCTCACTTAATCAATGAGTCTTATCACTTGACCCATCTATCTATGGGTCAGTGACCCATTGGATCACTCCTTTGAGTATGATGCACCTCCGTCCCCATTATTCGGCACACCTCCTTTCTCACCCATTTCCTTCACAGCTTCAGGACCCGCCGCGGCGCGCCGCTAGCACCAGATCTCGAATGCTTCAAGTATTTTCTGGTCAGCTTTTCGGATTGTACAAGTTTCTGACCCGATGTATTCTTCCCACATAAACATAGTCGGATTTAGGGGAGGGGCACGGGGTCACGTCCCCCCCCCCCCCAAACGCTTAATGAATGGACAAGATTTTGTGTACGGTTATCATTATAATATATGTTTTGCTTTGTGTACTACGGAGCCTCAATCGTTTAATTTCATATTAATAACTTTCATATTAAAATAAAGAGAATTTTTCTTGCAGGAAAAGTTTTACGCTGTTTTTAATCTCAAATACGAGAAGAATGTTCGTCTGTCAGGCCCCACAGAAAAATCCTACATCCGCCCTTCCACATGAATATGCTCCTTTGCTCGCAAAACCATTTCTCAAAGGAGATTATTCATAGCAACTTCTATTTTGAGTGAAGATATGGACAAGTAAAAATTTTAAATTTCACAATAACATTTGTTCATGCATTGAGCGTTTAAGCTGATAAATCTCTTTAAAACAGTGCCTATTTTAATATTTAATTAATTGCATTGTTTAGTCCTCTTAATAATGGTAATGATACGGATTTTTGGGAAAAAGCTTTCAATTTAGATCTGATGTTCACAAACATTTAAAAACGTGTATCCGCGTTAAAATTAACGTGTGCGTCCACAGTTAGGTTTTTTCCTAGAATAAAAAGTAAATGATGCATATTTTAATGGCATTGACATCATATCTTAAAAGCCTCTCTATCACGCATTCCGAAAAATGTAATTTGTCAACGACGTCATTCTGTAGTTCCGTCATCATTACTAGAAAATATCTAATTCATTGTGTACTTCATCTATTTCACATTCTTCTTTACCTGTAACACATATTTTATTGGCAGTCTTCTATTGCCATTCTTGTCATCTACTCGATCCTCGACGATTGTCTTCATCAGGCCACCATGTTTCCTGATACGGTCGATTAGATTGTTTCGTCTTCTTATCAAGGTCGATGTATAAAACGCTAAAAAAAAACAGATGGATAAAATACAACTTAGCTAACACGATTGCCTACCTAAAATTAAGTTGGAAGTTGTAAGGATAATGAAATCCGCTCCAGCAATAGAGCATATTGAAAAGAGAAATTACCCACAAAACAACGCATTTGTTGTACGAGCAGTAGAAAATAAATAAAACATTAAATTTTCTGTGTGAGAAAAGAGTAAAAAAAAAAAGCGAAAAACTCTACGACCTCGGGTGGACGACGAACGAGAGGCGTGATGACTCGTGTGGCAGTTTTTCTTGAGCGTGAGATAAATTCGCCGTGGCCGTGAAAGTCGATATGAGGTGAGTGCGAGCCGAGCGAACGACAGCGTGAATGAAGTGGTGAACGACGATTTTATTTGGGATTAGACTCCATTAAAAAAAAGCCGTCTTATCGTCTTGAATGACACTGGGTTATTATTTAAAGGCCATGTTACAGGGCCATGATGAAGGCAAGAATTAACAGAGGAAACACGCGATTAGTGCTTTATTTCCCATGTTAAATCCATTCTCGCAGCAGTTGAAATGATCAAATATTAAATTTTGCTTTAATCAATGTATAAATAGTAGTAAAAATTTGACTTGGTAATGAGCAAGCATGGTTTTAATTTTTTTTTCAGAAAATTTGATTAAATAGTTTTATTGATCCCTCTTAAAAAAGTTTTTAAGCCAATCAACTGCTATTTTTCAGTATACCGGGATCAGCCACGAAGATAACTTTTACGGGAGTCACCCGCAATGCCCAAACTGTGCGGAAAATCCACAGGGAAAAAAATCATTCGCCTTGACTAGGATTTGATCCCGGATTCCCCGTCTAGTGTTAGTCCGGTCTAGTCTAGTTTTAGCCAGTTAAGCTACCGAGGAGTCATTCTCTTATGTGGATATTTGTGATACGATCACACCGGATTTGTCCACAAATGTCCACAAGTAGGAATGACTTTTCAGTAGTTTTACCGGCTAAAACTAAACTACACCGGACTAGACTGGAAATCGGGGAATCCGGGTTCGAATCCTGGTCAAGGCGAATGATTTTTTTCCCTGTTGATTTTTCGCACTGTTAACTGCTGGTCACATTTATATTATCAAGTTATATCATATGCATCGATTGAATCGTAGGGTCGTGTATTTCCCAGGATTTTAAACCAGCTACTGGGTCTTTCCCTGAAAGCCATATGAGGAGGGAAGTCCATTACCTCCTTTCAGGTGACAAATAATTCAGTTCTATAAGCTATAATTGAGAGTTGAGATTGGTATAGTTACCTTCTTTATACCTTTTGCATTGCATAAATCTGGCGATGAAAGACTATATCAGATCATGTAAACTATGTTACCCTGGTAACCGATCATCGATGATTTCTTTACTTGCAGAATATCTTTCTTAGGGTGGAACGAAGAATAAATGTGGCAAAATACTCGTAAAAAGATTAAAAACTCGATGATATATTTCTTGAGGTGTAGGTCTATAAAAAAAGCTTCAGTTTGCCCAAGTTTCGGTCATGCAGTGTTCTTCATCAGGGCTTTAATGCGTAATTATGTGCATTATAATGAATTGGAAGATGATGTGGAGAGTCAGTATGAGAGATATCACAAAAATGATTTCACTTACATATGACTAATAGCATTAGTAACACTTTGAGTGATGTAAAAATGCACGTACCTTATTTTAAATATAGTTGTCATTTGTTTTTTTTCTATGCTCCATCGTAACAATTAATTTTGGAGTAATAATAATTCCATGATAATGCAATAATGCTACCCAGACGGCACAGAACCCTCCGTATCTAATTCGTATGTACATAGTACCCATTGACTACGGGGATACTATGCCGCTTCGTCGCTTTTCGTCAATGGATACTTTCCATTAGCGGCCTGTCGACGAAGCGCGTACGCAGCATGTGAATGTCCGCTACGAAGCACGTACGATAGGATACAAAGCGCGGAGGAACACAGCACTCAGGCTAATCTCAATCGATGAGAATGTTATGAATCATTATGAATTGTAAGTTCTCAATAGGTAAATAATACTATATCATGAATTCTAATTACCATGATACAGTACTATTTACCTAATGAGAACTTACAAAACTTACTCGGCCACTTAAATAACTGCGAAAAATGAGATTCTCAAGGATAATTCACGCATCCCCAGCATTCTTAAGTGGCTCGTACTTACATGGAAACCTTGAGATGTTAATAAGAGTAAATTCTTATTAATTTTGACACTAAATAAGACATCACTTAGCCCACGAGCATTAAAAAGCTTACCCTAAAGCCTGACGAAATAAAATTTTTAAATAAAAATTGCCGATGAAACAGGATTGCTGACACATCTGCTATTAGTATGATCGCATTCATCAAAATGCAAGCAAAAATTAACGTATAGTTCAGTCTCAGCTACTAAAACTTACCCATATCAGGCGCTAAAGTATTTGAAAAATTATTTGGGATGAGTAAAAGTCTCTAGGTCACTGCAGTAAATGTATCAACCTATTAAAAATATGAAAGTCCTGCCAAATCACCAGCATAAACACTTGTAAAATAAAACATGGTATCTCTTAGATCACACCTCCGATTTTATACTTACTTTGCATGAAGTCACCACCACAAGAAATTTTAAAGAGGCAGGAAAGAAAAAACCCACAGAAATACAATACATATATTATGTATTTTCTATTGTCAACCACAATACTATTTCCAATTTTCTCTTCTATCCCACATCTAATTTAGCGAAACAATTACTCTTATTCTCTTTCGAATAAAAAATTATTTAAAAGAGGATCGACTGGTCGATACATAAAAACTATCTTCAATACTTTCTCCGATGAACGTCCACTATCACAGCATCAACTTGCACAAATCAAATCCACATCCACAAATATGTCACTTCTGCCACAATGTCTGTCTTCTTGGCGACAGGTAACAGTGAAGCAATGGTACCTTCCTCCAATCTGGGCACCTTCAATTCAGCAAGAATTTTCTCCTCGTCTTCTCGTCCAAGGCCACAGATTATTTTCTGATATCACAAGGTGCGATGTGAAGCTCACACACCTAAAATTAATAAATAATAAAATACCATGTAACTTATTAGGGTCAGTGGGATAGCCAGGAATTTCGTTCGGGGGGGGTCCAAAATCAGGGTGGAAATTTTTTGAAACAGAGGGTTCACTCACCTTTTCCATGCTTAAATCTTACCTACAACTTGAACAACCATTGCCTGCCCCCCCCCCCCCTAGTTTTGATCCTGTGTAAGCTCTTGACTAGAAGCACATGGAACTGTAGGCCAACCGAGTTCTATCGTCATTCTATGACTATCCTTGCTTTTTGCCCTCTTCTCTGTCTAATAAAGCACCAAAATTTTTCTATGTTTTTCCAGTCATGTAATTTCTAGTGATGTTCCTTTAGCGCATTTCATTTCTTTCCAGTCCTTATCATAACAGAGGACAATGAGGCAACAATTCAGCTGGTCAATGGCTGTATCTTACTGCCTCCGGCGTACTGTGGGCGTACATACTATATGTTTATTGATAATATAAAAGCGTTTGAGCCGTGCAGTGTCTCGGCTGATGTGGGAGAGGTGCGGAGAGTATCTGGCGGTCCGATCGAAGAAGGAAGGAGAGAGGGGGAGGGCGCTCACGGCGGGCGGAGGGGGAGGGGGCGGAGGGGAGGGCCGAGTTCCCCCTACGAGTCTGTGTGAGCTGGGACGGGGTGGGAGGATTTCCTTTTTTTTAAGGGTATCGAACACCCACCCTCTCCTCCTTCGGGAAGGATGATGATGATTCCGCCCTGGCCCTGGGTGGGTGGGTGCTCCTGTCCTCTCTTCCGTCTCTCCGTCCGGGTGAAGAGGGGTGATGCTCGGGAAGAGGGCCCATCCCCAAGACGGGAGGAAGGGCGCGGGCCAATGGGTGGACGCCTCGGGGGGACGCCGGCGCACGCCATTGGTCCGCCTCGGCTCCGCCCACCTCCTCCTCCTCCTCCTCCGAAGCAGCGGAGGGAGGGAAGGGCTTGGGATTGTTGGGACGGGGAAGTGTGGGTGGGTTAGGATGCGATCACGGAGTCTCCCCAGTTCTCTCTATCCGTGGCCGCGCGGATCCGCGACTCCCCTTCACTCCGCACAGCGTGTAGTAGAGAGAGAGGCGACCGGGGACTGTGATGGTGAGATCGGGGCAATGTGCGGCCAGCATCTATCAACGGCCTCGGAGGGAGTGAGAAGACGGAGCGACGCAAAGGGGTGAATGAAGTTCTGATGGTGGCGCGGGGAGGCAATAATTCTCAGCGAGCACGCTAGTACGAGTAGAGTGAGGAACTCGCGATGAATTCACCAGGGTTATAATACGCTCCGTAGTCTCACAGTGGGAGACTGAAGGCCGTTTTACACGGGGCGCGGAATTGCGCAGGTTAGAACTGCATCAATTTCAAAATTGGCGTGGAATTGCGCGAATGCATGAACGAAATTAGAACGGGATATTTTGCCATCTCACGTCCCCGCTTTCTCGCATGTGTTCTAGCAATTTACCGCTTTAAGGCCGTTTTACACGGGGTACGGAATTGCGCAGGTTAGAACTGCATTGATTTCAAAATTGGTGCGGAATTGCGCGAATGCATGAACGAAATTAGAACAGGGACTGTTTTGCCATCTCACGTCCACGCATTCCCGCATGTGTTCTAGCAATTCACCGCTTTACACGACGCAATTTTGCCTGCGCCTTCATACGCACGTCAGATTGTGCAAGTACGTGCCCCGTGTAAAAACGGTTTTTACACGACGCAATTTTGACTGCGCCTTCGTATACACGTCAGATTGTGCTAGTACGTGCCCCGTGTAAATCGGCCTTTACACATTAGGAGTCCTCAAGGCGGAGCTAGGCTTGCTACTACTCGTGAAAATTGGAATTTCATTGCTTATATAAGGTACTCGTGATGCGGGTGGGGTATTCCGGAGCGGGGGTGGGATTGTTCTGGTGGGACATGGTGAAACATATCACGTTAGGCGACATTTTGTACCATGAATATCGGCACTGGATCTTCGAGGCTGGACCGTAATATGTGAGAGATTTTGGGTGGGGAACGCATAAGGAAAGGTTATACTGAAAACCGTGTATTGAATCATTTCAGGGGTAACTTGTTCCCTTAATTTCCCCCTCTCTCGCTAGCAACGACCTTGCCTAATGGTAACATAATTATCGAGGAGCTGCCAATGTTGTAAATATTGCTCGACGGATACTTGTGCTTCCTTAGAAAAGGGAATCACTTTCAGATAAACCGTAAATATCTATTTTTTCTTCTTTATGATTTATTTAATTATTTATGGCATTGCAGTTGCCGTATTAACCTGGTCGGCGTCGAAAAGAAGACGAAGTTACCATAGAAGGTTGTAGCGGAATTTTAAGTCTTTTTCGATCGCGCGGGTAATTCATTGAATTTCCCATCATCCTGCATCCTCTGAGGAGGGGTTTGAGAGAATGGGGATGGGGAAATGGATATTTGAAGAATGTGGATGGGGATATCAGGACGAATTCCCCAGGGTTTGAATACGTTTGGTTGGCTCACGATGGGAGTCTTTAAGGCTACGCCAGCTAGCTACCCCTCGCGAAGTGCACTGTATGGCGTGCAATGGTAATGAAAGACATCACTTTTTAAATTATGGGTAAAAGTATTGTTGCATTTCATGTCAGAATAACGAACTATGTGAAAATATCGGCCGTGTATGGTGCTTTCTACTTTCAATAACGCCCAACCTTCTTTCCCTCCCGCATATGTCACGCTGCCAAATAATCCGTGTGACAAAATACAATGGTAAGAAAAGGGTAATTCGACCATTTACTATTCGGTAATTCAGAGGTCTTTCACTGACGATAAGGTTACGATTTAAGCTTATGAAGCAAGAATAAGTGCCATCACAAAGCACATTTTCGGACCATTTTTCCACACTTAATCAACCTCAAACTCATAAAAATGCATGAAAAATGGAGAACATAATTTACAGACTGAGGGTAAAAAATCTCAAAATATTGTGTGATCGAATATATAATCGAATTCTGCTTTTCAATGAGCGGGGCTCGGACATACCAACTGCTTTCCCAAAAGTTGAACCCATTGCAGTAAAAATAGTAGTGCATTCAGAGCCGTCTTGCGACTAAGATTCAGTATTTACATGTATGTATATTATGTCCGTGTCATTTACCGGCCGCATTCACCCGATATCGCCGCATTAACATCCCTCGCAGATTAGCATCCCTCGCAGATTAGCATCCCTGGCAGATTAACATCCCTGATTTTGATTTTACGCCGCCTGCCCAACCACCCTCCCACTCCACAGCGGAGCAGTCAACGGCCGAGGGAGTGCATGAACAAAGACGAAGCTTATTGGAAACCATTACTCCAGAAATGAAGAGGAACACTGGCCACAAATACATTTTGCCCTCCGCAAATGATGCAATTTAGGGAATTCGTTCTATAGGGGATATTCTAGTTTGTTCTCCATGCTCATTAAATGGTTCAAGCGAATTCCGCTCTAGGTCGAAACTGATCTCAGTCAAGAATGGTGTGCACGTAGCCATAGCTCTATTTATGCTTAATGAAATAGACTATTAAACCCGGTTTGCAACTTTTTATCAGATAGGCGTGCTTCTTTTTCATTCGCTGTTGTTAGAGATTTTTTGTGTACCTACCCTTTTTGCACATTTACGCCAGTAAATTACATTACGATTTACCAAGAACACTTTTAATGAGTATTACCCAATTGAAATGCGTATTTTTCATTGAATTATCACGAAATAAAAGCAAATGAATATTTTAGATACTCTGAAAAAAATATAGTTTATTTACGTCATTTATTGAATTTTTATTCTCCGTTGTGATACTAGAAGCTTTACTAATAGGGAACATCCATTACTAATTCGAGGAAATATTCCCCATAACTCATCTCAAAAAATAGTTTAGAAAGTTCCACATATTTTTTTTACCTGCTCATAGTTTTCCACAACCTCAAAAATATTTTTTTTTGATTGTTCATTAGCCTTCCCGGTTTTCATTCTCTGTCTTCTGCTCATATTAGACTTTCAAGGAAAGACCCGTTCTGTTACCTAATTGCATATGCAATATTTTTTTCAATTTGATTTTCCTTGTTCACATTTATTTGAATCCTTGTCATGAATTATTAATACCCTATACCGCTTCCAATTAGTGTCTTGTCTGAGACCAAGGGACAGACAGAAACATCGTTGAATTTGTCATATGCGGTACGTCCGGAACATGTAAAATGTAATGTGAGGTGAAGATCGATTAGGAATTGAAGTTTATTGATATTATATGTTGAAGTATACAAGTTATAATCAGTTAGCGACAACATCGATTAAGGTTTACCTATGGTAATTTTTCCCTCACTTCAAAACTCCGAGGCACATTTCACGATAAAATTTTGGAAATGTTTGGCTGACAATAATCTAGATTTTGATATCTGTTTCGCAGAACTCTCTCTCTGACGATTCGTAGTCTTTTGCATATATTATTACGTAAGTAGATTTTAAAAACCAAAGTACTAAAAATTTGCACCATTTCCTCAATTTTTGCATCCCTGTAAATGTTTATAATTTTACAATCTACGTAATAATCTGTATACTGCCATGTTTAAAAAAATCGAAGAAAGATTGTTCATACCGTTTTTCATTAATAGAAAGCATTGCCATTGACTAATTTTGCTTGAGATATATCGTTTATTTTGGTGATGTAATGCTATTAGTGATGATAATGTTAGTGTTCGAGGGATCTTGCTTCTGAATGTCAGATTCATACCTTTTATTTATTATTGTTTATTCCAATTGGAAGAGAATAGTAATCGTAGATTTTTGGGAGGTAGCCTCATTGTGAATGGAAAAGGGAGGTCCACTTTGGGCGGGGAGACTTCTCGTGGGAATTTACAAAGTGATCCATGCAATCTTATCTTAACCGGTAGAATATTTTAATAACAGTTGAAGTCGCACATTTTGATGGAGAATTTGTATTTTATGAAAAAATCAGTTCTAGGAGCTGTCTATAACCTTGTCCTTATGCGCGGCACAACAATCTCTCCGTTCATGATATCCTGAAAAAATTAAAAGCGTTACAACGCTTCCTTAGTTTGGCTAGGTACCCAGTGCGAATGCAAAGGGACTAAGTTTTCTTGGGTGAATCCGTCTTTGGTGAGCAATGCCTGGAATATTTCGCAATCGCGTGATCTTCAGCAAGTGGTTTTTTTTGCCAGAACATAACTCACGGCTTGTTCACGTTTTTCTTTGAAATCATTCTCGTCCATCTGACCAACCTCCGTGGCACAGCCCCCAACCACATTTCCCCCAACGCGTTCCTCCTTCCCCTCTCACCCCCACCCTTTTCCCGCCCCATCCACGCCCTCCCCTCCCCCCACTTAGCACTTGCCTCGTTTCCATTCATCCCCTATCCACACCGTATACACATTTATTTCCCGCTGCAGCAGCAGCGACGTTTCCTCGCCCCAAATGGTCTTCCAAGTTTCCCATGCAGATGAGGCGCTCTCAGCGGTGGGCGTAGGCCGTGCAATGAAGGAGGCCTTACAGCAGTCGGAGGCTGCGCTGCGCATACTAAGGGACAACACCTCGCCTCAGTCTCAGTTCTACATCTCCTGCTTTCGTAACTCGCACATCATTCAGCCACGCCTGAGGTCGCAACGATCAGATCGAGGAAAAAGCAAACGAACCCATTTAAGCCCAGTAAAAATATTTGTAACCGCATGTTCAAATTTTAAAAAATACGGTAAATTTGCAAAACAATTGGCACTAACATGGTCATTAGTATGAAGATAATTACGAAAAGTGCAAAGACCAATTTTCCCTCGCGTATCAAAACTCCGCGACACGACACGTTTCGCAATAAAATTTTGCAAATATTTGGCTGAAAATAATCTAGACCCGGATTTCTGTTTAACAGAACTCAGGACCTTTGTCGATCAAGAGATAACATTTGTGTAAGGAGTTTGTTTTTAAGTTTTACATGGATATAACACCCATTACGTAAAGCTAGTGTCCCATGGCAAATTTTTCCGTAAATAAATACACGGAAAAATCAATTGCCAGAAAGTGTAGTAAATCTAACCAGATTACTTTCAACTATACAGTGTTGTAATTATGACCACGAATCTATTTGGTTTATATTTTACTATACAGTGCGATGTGCAGCCAACACGTTAGATATAACTAACGTGTTTGCTGCCAGAATTTGCATAATACTCAAGATAACGAAGAACGCAGATTTTGTAGTTAGTACCGAGACTTGGGGCAGGTGTCTGCTGCAGAGCGTCGAAGGGTAGAAACAACAAGTAGTACGTTGAGTTTTCAAATGCCTGTTTTGAAAGGTGCGAAGGGAATACAATGGATGGGAAGAGATATGTCCGGCGTGAAGGGGGAGCGAGTGAAGTCGCTGGGAAGACAACCACGTAAGCAATGGCGGCGAGACGGGGTTGGCAGGGTTGCTTGGAAGAGCGCACACCTATCTGTGGTGCTCAGCCATCCTTGTCGCTTTCATCCGATTAACGCCTGCATGAGACAAATAATTGAAGGCCCCACCTTCGAAATTATAAAAAAAAGACAGTCTCTCTGACGTTTCAAAGTTTCCCCCTTCTCGTCATACAGCGAAGGAAGGATGCGCCTCACCAAAGACCGCCTCTCGCATGAGGAACGGGTCAACCAACAGCATTCTCGGAAAACGGGAGTGGACAAATTTGCGCGAGACGTCAGCTGCCGCAGTGAGAAGAACTCCGAGGGAATGCGGTGGAGGGCAGCCGGTGGCAACTCTTCTCAGGGCACACCGGTCCTTCCTCCACCTCCCTCCCTTACTTCCTTCCCTCTTGCAGCACCGTCGAACATCGATGCACCTAAACATCGCCTTCGCCACGAGGCACCACAAGTAAAAAAAAAAAATCGTCTGAATCATGTTATGAACCTGAGGATTGCCGGTCCGAAGGACTAACCTCTACCGTACCCAAGTTTATAGAGTGGTTTCAGGAGAAATCCAGAGGAATTATAACATACCTACTTGTAAATTAAAGTACTCCGCTATTACTTAAATTTTACCTCACGACCGATTTCAATATATGAGGATGAGCCCCGAACGCTGGTTTTATGGCGTCAAACCAGCGTTCAAGGTCCGCAATGCTGTTTTTCTGCTTTCTGAACGATTGACTGACAATTCTGTCTGCCGCATTCCTCTGCAATCCCAATAAATTTGGCGTCTTGCGGAGTGGATTAAAGGTGGTCGTTTTCGGGGTCGGCTCATCACTTTCAGCAGTGCCTGGGTGGTAAATAAAACGTCTCAGCGATAATGCGTCTGAGTTCTTATATGTGGAGACAAGTGCCTTTTAGAGATTCATTGATTATTTTTAAACATTGTTTCTAAAGCTGGTAATGTCAAAATTGGAGCGCCAGCTCAAAGATCATTCCACCTATATTATTAGATAACTTAGATCTTTATAAGATAATATATATCCACTTTTCAGTCATGACGGAAATTACGGAGAGGGGTTACCTAATTCCCCTTGACCTCCCCTCCGCCCCTACCACTCCATGGCAACATTCTCTCATGCTCTTACTACGTACAAGTACGTACATAGAAATGATATCTACGATCAGAGTCTGATGAAGATACTTCGTATCGAAACCGGTCGCATCAATAAATAATTGTGGAATCTGCCCCTTCCTTCCCTTTCTGTACTATCCTGAACCCTGAGGTACTGATACCAATGTGCGCTAACCGTAGGAAAACGAACGAAGGCGGACCCTTAAACCAAGGATTATAATATAAATATAAAATGGTAATTTCCACACTCGAGTATAAAACTGCACTACCAATTGCACTCCACTATTTCATACGCCAGGATAGGAACACGATGACATCACCCCGCCAGCGCCGTTCCATTAAAAAAATATGCCAAATGAATTCCTTAATGAACTTATACCTAAAAATCAAATTACACAAGCTGAAAATCAATTGAACGAAAACAGAGGTCCAGCAGTAGAAGAGAAGAGGCGAAGACCAAGCTGAAATAAGGAAAAAAACTTTAGGAGGTGAAGGAATTTTTCTACTGGGGAGGCCGAGTGACCAACGATGAACGAAGTAAGATGGAAATAATCAGTAGAATAGCTCAGGCAAAGAAGAAATTCAGTGGCGTAACCAGTGGGGGGGGGGGGTTCGGGGGGTCCGGACCCCCACCCTCCCCCGAAATATAAAAGCACAATTATTTTCTTTTTATAAAAGAAAACAAAATATTGAACATTCATGTATTTACGACATATTTTTTCAACAAATGAAGTTTTTTCGATTATGAAAAGTGTAAAAATTAGGTTAAAATCCATTACTTAGTACCCTGTTTTTCAAAAATTTTCCCCTCTGGTTCTGGACCCTCCCCCAAACGAAATTCCTGGCTACACCACTGAAGACATTCCTCAAAACTGAACATTACTGAAAGTACAAGCGTTGAAGTCGGGAAGAAATTTTTTAGGACTTCCATTTAGAGCAGCTTCTTTATGGCAGTGAGGCATTGACGAAGACAGCAGCGGAGAAATCAAATCAGGAAGATATCGAAATGTGGTTTCAAAAAAGAATGATGGAGATCAAATGGATAGAGCGTATTAGTTATGCGGAAACCCTATGAAGAGTACTCAGGAGAGAAGAGAAGTCTTTAAAAAAAACCCTGAGCAGAAGACGGGAAAATTTAATCCGTCTCATCATTAAACACTTGTGAAAATTCTTCGTTAAAACTCTCGGGGGTACTCGTCATGTTGAATAAAAACGTTTGGGCCACGTCGCCGCGTCAATTTTTGGGTGGCCCCAACGTTTCCCGACCGATGCTGGTCGCTTTTTCATGAGATTCTCAAGGGGAACGTTGGGGCCACCCAAAAATTGACGCGGCGACGTGGCCCAAAAGTTTTTATTCAACATGACTTGTGAAAATTATCGTTGAAGGGGACGTGGAACGGAAGAAGTACGGGGGTTGGCCGCGGATGAAATAAATAGATGTGACGAAGGATTGAAGTGAAAGAATTACGTGAGTGTTAAAAGATTAGCCGATAGGAAAACTGAGTGGAGAGCTACGTCAAACCAATCTTAAGATTGATGAATGCTGATCATGAATCAAATTAAATTTATAAATTCGAATTCATTTCACTTCCTTTTTGTGAGCCTGAATCGAAATAGTCGTACCTACATCTGCGCCTTGCCTCCACGCAGAACAATGAAGGGTCGGCGATAAGGTGGGGTATTGTGCCCTTTGACGTGAATCTAGTTTATGCGTGCCCCGTGTTGTCGGATGTCGCATCGGGCGAAGGGTTAAGTGTCCTTCGCCCACTCCCCCGACCCTGCTCGTTGTCCTCTTGATTTTCCTCTCCCCTTCCCACTGAAACCTTCCAGGAGGAGGACAGGAGCGGCCGGTCGAATGCTGGTGGTATCTGTTGCTCTCCTCTTCGCCATGTGACATCCACCAATGAATTACGGCGATTACTATCGGTTTTTAGCCCCTTTTAAAGGTAGGTATGTTAATAAGAAGCCACCGTACCTTCGCTTCAAAATTCCTTGTCACTGGAAATTCGGGGAATTTGGGGAAATCGTCGAAAAGGGAAGAGGAGGAAAAGAATTTTAATGATGGCGTGTGGGGGATGGAAAGAAAGAAAGAAAGAGACGTAGTTGGGAATTTTGGTGGTGGAGGAGGAGGGGGTGGGGACGGAATAACAACCCCGTCCTGGACCCCCCTTTCACCCCTCCCTATTTCGGCGTGGGAGGTTGCGTAGTGAGGGAGCGGTTGGCGGAAGGGGTGTGAGAGGTTAGCCGGCGGACGAGGGCGCTCTCTCGGCGACCGATCGACTCGAAGGGTGGGAGCCCCCGTGGAATGCGACATTATTTCCGGCACGAAAACAGCACGGGTGGGGCGTGCTCAATTGGACGAAGGAAAATTATGTCCTCGTTCGAGCCCCCTTCTCAGGTGATTCTCTTGGCACGCACGCGTGCTAAGTAGTCTGTACGCAAACACGCAATTATATGATGACGGATTGCCATTTGTCCATCGGGCACTAATGAGGAGTAACTCTGTCCGATGTCGCAGTTCGTATACATGCCCAGGGACAAGTTACGGAGTTATGTTTCTCACCCTTTTCCTTTATTTTTTTAGTCGGAGGAACATGTTCACAATAATTCTCGAAATTGCCGTTCTCGCAAAAGACACTCACCAGCCCTGAGGATGAGCTCAGAATTGGAGCACATCCTTAGGGTTTTCGAATTAATATATTCTCAAATATCAGATTTTATATGGCAAATGTAACGATTTATTCAATCTCGATCATATTTTTACCCTAAAATTATGAGATCAACCAGAAATAGCCTGCAGCATTATGGAATCAACCGCAAGTGCACGGGGATGCGAAAATTTCTCCGAGGAAAAAAACAATCAGCCATTTCCTAAGAAGAATTTTTGCCTTGCTCCGCACATTTCATCTCCAATGATCAAGTGATGGTCAAATCTCCTCTTTGTTGATATATCTTAGTAAAACGTAAACAGATAAAATAATTTCAAAACTGGAAACCCTTTCTCCCACCTTCTTTTTATTCGGGGCCGGGAAGCGAAAAAAAAACAAATTTGAGTTTGTATGCTCCAATCGGAGATAAATGTCCGAAATAGAATATGATTTTAATGAACAAAATGTATATTTTTCTAAGTCCATATCATTTCCATTGAAAATAGTAATGCATAGATCGTTCCTCACCAGATAAACCAGCATAAATATGGCGAGTTATTTGTTGGACAACGAGAGGGTAATTCTTCGTTAATATTCTCTGGATAGTCGTAATTTTTGGTTTAAATTCTCTCGAAAAAGTGTTATATTTTACCCAAATACTCAGTAAGGTTCTCTATTTGCCATTACCGCATTATCAAAGGCCTTCTCATTTCTTCGTTCAGCCATTTTCACGTATTTATTATATTTATTAAGCTTTCTTCTTATCCCATACCCGAGTACTGGCGACTCACTCACACGGTGATTCAACACGAAAGTTGGCTAGCATATTTAAGGGTAGATCTCACCCCAATCTAAGCCGCTGGCGTGTGAATGTCCCTCTTTAAGGTTAGGGGGGCTAGCTACTCTCCCTTGGCCACCTCGCTTTTCGAGGATTTTGTTTCGGGTTGACTGGAGGCTTCACCTGGGGTTTGAACACACATACCTCGATCAGCAGCCAAGCGCTCCTCCCGTTGGTATACCTCGCTCCCTTTCTAACGAATATTTGCGATTTATTTCATTGCTTCTGATTTAGTTTCCTTTAAAATGCATGAGAGTATGAAAGTCTACATATTTGAACTAACATTGTATGCTGTAATGTAACTGCATGCATTGTAACGGTAGCAATTCAACCCTTCCAGGAAAAGCATCATCATTTTAAAGGATTTGTTTAAACTTACCTTGTGTCTTTTCTTTGTGATATCCTTCACGACTCGGTGTCCCTAAATGCTCTTTGGTGATATCTTTACCCATCACGATGACAACTACTTTTCCGTTGAGATATATTTCTGATAACATATTAACCCACAAGTCGTGGGATATCTTCACAAGGAACTTTATCCCATCCATTTCCCCCCGTCGACATGGATACCTCTCCAAGTTTTTAACAGCATTTGATGGACAACAACAAGCAAGATTGGAAGGTGCAACACCTTTATTGTTTCTTATGATTTCTTTGAAATAAAGGAGTAAATTTCACGAAGAATTCGATAGTTTTAGCATGCAATCCTTCTTCTTTGAACTCTTCACGTCGATTTTAATGCTTCATTGTCTTCCAAATTGCTTACCCGACAATCACATCTCTCAGGCACTTTCCTTAGAAATATGTCTGCATTTAATTGCATTCAACGAAAACAAGTTATAAAGTTATAATAATGAGAGAGTTTTTTTGTATAAAACCCCAATTTCACAGTAAATGGCCCATGAAAATGCGAGAATTCTCGGCGAGTGCTGTATTGTTAGGTAGCGCGTGAGATTGAAGCAGCGGTGGCTAAACAGCATATTAATATTTGCACTTCCTGGCCACTGGTTTTAGAAATAGCTGTTGCGCTAGAATGCTACCATTTATCAGTAGGAAATTGCAGTGACCCATAGATAATGTTAATTTTTCAGTCAATTTGCAGTTTTTATTCAAAGCCGCAAATTCGAAAAAAGCATAAGTCCATTCTGCAAAGTGTTTCGACGTAACACTGACTCTACTCATTGTAAAAGCTACCCGAGCCATTTCTTTGACTCTTTGTCATGAATAGATGTGACTTCCTTTAATATTATTATATAGGCAAATAAAATCAATCAACCACTTCAGGAGACTAAAATAACGTTGATGAAAACTGTTGATCTCAATTTCTTGCCCAGTGATCTTGTGCAGTTTTGGAATCAATGACTTCAATTTTTCAGTACCGTCTGAACCCCATTGCACGGTCAGCATTATTTTTATGACGCATTGCAAAACTAAATAAAAAAATCTTGCACTACACGTTCAAGTAGCGCAAAATAACCTTTGGAACGATATAAAGCATTTTATGGATGGTAGTGAAAATCCGGTCCTCGCTAGCATCCTGTGACTTTCACAATGCCACGCATCGAATGATTCAGGATCAAACATCACAATGCTCGCGTTTCACCGAATGCATAAAAGATCAAAAAAGTCAACCGCTGCTCCTTGGAAAAACCAAAGTAAGGCTTGAAGCATGAGTCTTTCCAGGACGGCGGGAGTCAGGGAGACCGCGTAATATTAGTCACGTAGGAGGAGGGAGGGGTGGTCGGGAGGACCCGTTGGAGCGGTCGTGATCCGTGAGCACGGGCCTCTCAAATGAAGCGGCGGCTGACACGGCAAAATCCCTCCTCGCCCCTTCATCCACCCCCCCGTGTGTTTCCGGAGCAGTCCCGGAGCGAGCGGCGGGCTCAACTCGAACGCCGGCTCTCGCCCCAAGGCGAACGAACGACTGTCTATATAGAGAGAGAGAGAGAGAGAGAGAGAGAAAGAGAGGGAATGGGAGAGAGAGAGAGAGAGACGCCGACTCTGCGGTCTGCTAGTTTCAAGGAGAGAGAGGGTAGGAGGAGGGCACAGAGAGCCCCCTTTTGATCGGAGAGCGTGTGGCGTGGGAATCAAAGAGCGTCGGATCGTGTCCGTGAGTGTGTATGTGTGCAGAGCCCGACCCTTACCGCGCCCTCCCCCGCGAAACCCCGTGGGGACGAACCGGAGAGAGAGAGAGAGAGAGGATGTCAGTCCCCTCCACTTCTCCCGACTTTAGTTTCCCCGCCTTGCCGACAGGGTGCACCACCCCCTCCTCCCGCCCTCCCTCCTCTTGGTAGCGAGGGGATGTGAGTGGGAAAGACTCTCTCCCCACCCCCCTTAACTCCACCCCCTCCGCCCCTCGAACCATCTCCCATCCCCGCCTGTCTGTCTGTCCGAGTGTGTGTGTGTGTATATTGCGGATCGAAGCACGACGCCGCCTGCGCGGGAGTGAGGAGGAGGAGGAGGGGACCCCCTTGTCGCCCGCCACGCCCCCTCGCCACCCTGGGGGATGCTGGAGGATCGCAGCCCCAATGGGGGCATGGGGCCCACGGACGGCGCTCCTGCCTCGGCGGCGTGCGCGGGCCGCGGGCAAGGGGGCGGGAGGGGGCAGCAGCCGCCGCCCCTCGGGGGCCGGGCCGCGGTGCCGGAGGCGGCGGCAGCGGCGGGAGGCGGCGGCGGGCCTGGAGGCCTCCTCCTCGGGCCGCCTCCGCCGTCCGCCGCCTCCTCCTCGTCTTCGACGGCGGCGATGGGCGGGCCGGACGCCGCGGAGGACGCTTCGTCGGGAGCGGCGTGCTGCTTCGGGTGCGGCGGCCGCATTTGCGACCGCTTCTACCTGCTCGCCGTGGACCGACAGTGGCACTCGGGATGCCTCAAATGCTGCGAGTGCAAGCTGCCGCTCCACTCGGAGCTGACGTGCTTCGCGCGCGGCGGCAACATCTACTGCAAGGAGGACTACTACAGGTCAGTCAGTGTCCGTGTTCAGTCTCTGTCCCAATGGTCATATAAGTGTCCGTATCACCATTGTACCCATCGATATCGCCGGCGAAGCCTACAGCTTGATGCAATGTGGACTACCACTGGTTAGTGTCCGTGATCTCTGTTTTCTGACTGTCTACGGGAATGTCCATAACGATGTTTTACCTGAAGATATTGCTTGCGAATGCAACGTTTATTGGGACAACCTCTACTATAGGTCAGTGTCCGTGATAAATATCCGTTTGAATGTCCGCTCGCTACACTGCGGTAAATGGTACCGCAGATGTTATCTCCTGGTGCCAGAACGACCACTGCTATTTAGTGCCAGTGCCTCTCTGTTCAGTGTCCGTCTCACAGCGGTTCAAGTTGCCGGCGGGGAAAATCCACTGTAATAATGGCTATAACAGGTCCTCGTCCGTGATCGGTGCTATGATGCCAGCAGAGACTATAGTGCGTTGAGAACCGAGGGGTAGATGCAATTGGTCAGATTAGTCAGCGATGATTTTAGGCTAAAGTGTATGTTCCCCACATTCACTGCGAAAACAAAGCTGCAAGAGTTCAGTTAGTATCCGCGATCAGTGTATCTGTGCCTTCTCGTGTGCCCGTCTTATTTCTGTAACCGAAGCTCGTGGAGGTAAAGAGATATCCGTGATATGTGCCAATGAGTAGCGCATAATTTGAACCTTTCTATGTGATTTACAGACTAAGTCAAATAAATAGCCACAAGGATACTCTTGGATCATGAATCAACCTGTGCGAATAATTAGATTTATGACAGGGAGACTGATAAGCCCATCAATAACCCCTTGATGTCGTTCCATTCCTTTCCATTCTACTCAACAATCCCTACTCCAACCACCAGTAACCAATACTAACCAATGCCAACTCCATCTACTCTTGTATTCTTGTATGAAACGGATGAGTTTTATGCTGAAGACCTCATGGCGATCTTTCCCGTCAAATGTTCGCCTCGTATGCATATTCAAGATCAGTGCGCCTGTCATTACAATAGATGTCGCTTTCTGATGCGGAATTTGCCACAAGTTCCACCACTGGTATGTGTCCGTTGTTAGAGACCACTGTCAGTGTTTGTCTTACCATACGGGAGCGCGACAACTGGCTCGATGTGCGGAAAGCAGTCTTGTATGTGTTCACTCTCTCTCCGTTTGCTTCGTGGATTACCAAGTGCGATTGCAAACAGCGCGCGCCTCGCATTGGCGGTTATTGCGCGAAACAGCCGAGGTCACGTGACCCCTTTGCCGTGTTGATTGGCGTCCAGTCTCGCGGAAAGACGTTGATTAAATTATCCTCCCCCCCATTCATCGCCGTCCAGTCGGTCCGCTTAGTCCTCTCCTCTCAGTTAGTAGTGCCCGCGGTTACCGCTCCGTAGTCCCGGCACCGTAGTCCCGAGCTTCTATCGTGAGATACCAGTGTTTCTTCTTCCTCGTGACGATCAAGTGTTTCATAATTATGGATCGTAGCCTCCGATATGTACAGGCTGGAACATCCGAATTTTGATTGTCATCCGTTTGAAATTTTGTGTACGTCCTTTAAGTATGGGGGCACTGTGAAAAATTTCTTAAATGAAGTTATTTTAAGCTAATAATATTCGGTTTGTATCGTAAATTTCAATATGATAATTATTGTAATAAATCAATCGATCACTACTGAGTGCTCATGTGTGAGTGTTTTATGTGAATTTACCCGTTGTATTAGCGTGGCGTTCGAAGAAACGCGTCGTTCGGAATATTTTTGATTTACCAATACGTCTGGTTCTTTTTTCACCAGGATTCATTAGTGCACTCACGTTTTCAATGAAAGAGAGGTGGCCTATAAAATAAACGGTGCGACTGTATACAATTGGTTATGTTTCTCGAACTCTGCCAGAGTAATACTATAGGAAGGGACGAAACTTTTTATTTTTCTCCTGTAATAATCGCATAAAATTCGGTTTTAAGCATTACTAATACTTTCCCTAGTGCATTTGTGTTTTAAATTAATTTTTATTGGCACAAAATGAGTCGTGCGGAAAATTATGAAAGTTAAACGTTACTGAAGTTTGTCATGAGAATACCATTAGAAGCTCATTTCCTGTGATGCACTTAAACCGTCTATGTAAAAGTAGGGAAGGTATTAGTGTTCCTGCTTGTAAGTACATATCGGAGGTTAAGTTATGGATTATATTGTTCATCACTGTCAAATTCAGGTTGCGAATTTAAGAAAAGGTGCATCTTTAGTTGTTTATCACGTAAAGGTTGTTTGATTATCATTTAAATCACCCCAATTATTTCAATGGCAAGGACGTACTTCTTAATCGCGCGAATGTCTCCAAATAAATACTATCCAGCATTGGATTTATTCTCTCAACCGCTCAATTCATTCTCATATTATTTGGTATATCAGGTGAGGGGACAGTGCTTAGGCGTTTTGTAATCGACTCTATGCTACCTCTCATGATTTGCTATATATGCCCCGTCGCCTACTGACGTAGATCCGCTCAGTTTTGGCGTAGCTGGCGTAGGTACTGCTGTCTCACTTTGACACGGTAGTCTCCGTTAAACTTCGCGGGTCTATGTTTTTGAGTTAGAAAGCCAGTCTAAAGCGCTCGTAGCTTCGTCGCCTAAAAAGTAAGTCACGTCAATTTTGACAGAGCTGATGTGGAATTCTTGTTCAAGGGTTGTGCTACCAAATTATTTCTTGCGTTTTTTTCAATATAATTCAGACCAACCAAAAATCATAATGGGCACAAAAAATTTTACGCCGTCAAAACCATGTCGGCTACGTGCAAGCATTGCAACTAGGATTGAGTTTGAAGTGAATTGAATAAATTTTTACCACATCTCATTATTGACATCGTATTATTAAGGCATGCGGTTAGTTGGTCATGTAACATTGTATAAGTATCGCTTCTGCTGTTTAAAATTTAAGCTTGATAAAATCACTTCGTAATATACGTTGGGAATGATCGCTTAAGTATTAGCAATTGATTGTAATGTTTCAGTGGCTAGGTGGAGTATTATTCTGTGATGAGGAATTTGAAAATTAGTCTTCAGCCATTTGGACAACAATAGAGGGAGGTCACGGATTCAATTTATAATGACATGGTTAAATGAATAACTAACATATTCGTGCCAATGAGGTCTTCGGTAGGAATGTTGTGATTTATAACTAAACATGCATTAATTTTTCATTGACTGCATTCATTTTGAATTGTTTACTACTCCATCACTTCCAATATATTCCGTAAAACATATAAAACTACCAATTAAGAAAAAAGGAAATAACGTATAAAAATTATTCCTATTATGCGTAGTAGTAAGTAACACGATTCAATCCAATGTTAGTAACAATGCAGTTGTTTTCAGTAACTCATTTCCGAGCAATAACAGGTCAGTTAATGATTTCAGCAATGAACGATACTTCCTCAAATAGTTCTTCAATTTGTTCCATGCTTTGAATAAATAACGTAGCAAATTATATGAAATCTATTTTTTAAGTTGCTCTGCCTTAGATAAGACGTGCCTTAAGGTGCCTCAGGTTTCTACCTGTATTACGATTACAAGACGGAGAAAACGGATTTAGGACAAGAAATTGACTTTCATGCCCGATTCGCGAAATTTGTAAGCGTTTAAAATTTAATGTTCACGGATATAGAATCTTTTCGTAATTTTATTTAAGCCGAATGAGAGGCGCTTAAGTTATCACAATTTCAATAAGGCGGCGCAAGTAGAGGTTTCATAATTATTTGCATAAGTATCACATTTGGTAATGTTCCTCATTTCTCTTCCTCCTTCCTTCATTTTACTTTCGGATCTCAATAGTTGCCGCTACTCAGCCACCCCTTGCAACAGCATTAACTAATTATGATGAAAAATTTCCATCCGGTCCTGAGTATATTTTATCTTAAATTCAGCAATGTTTTGGCTCTCTATTAGCTATCTACGTAATATATTGATGCTATTATTCTGTGAGTGATAGAGAATTTTTTTGTTCTATGCCCAATTACTTTTTTCGGATTCAAAAAATAATAGGGATTTTTAGGGAATCCTCCCCAGTTTCGATTTCTCAGAGATAATTAATTGGTTTGTAGCGCACAATGTGGGCCACTAGAGGCGGCTTGGAAGTATGTTAAACGCCGAGGGCGAGGTTCCTCGGGCCAGTGAAAATGACCCACAGCGCCACAGCGGGCCGAAATCTAAAAAAAAACCAACAAAGCAGTCATTCTAACGTGATATATACATCATAACTCCGTTTTCTATCTTTGTTATTTTCGTTCAATTTTGTATTTCGAGAGTTTTGAGTCGTTCGTTCATAGTATCACCGTCCATTTTCAGTTTTCTCCGAAAATCATCGAAATGAAATGGTAGTGTTAGTGTCATATCATTTTAACATTCGTCAATTTAAAATTTTGATATTAAACAATGACTTTTGCAAGGTTGCTTTTATTCCTTTTTGATCAAAGATACCCACTGACGTGGACGTAGCTCATTTCCTTCCACTTTTATTGTGACTTAATAAAATCGCCATATTTACATTCTCTCGTAAAAACGCTAAAAAAAACACTCAGAAATCGTCACAGTTTCTGAAAAATCATTTATGGGACGCATTGAAAAGCAAAACAATTCTAATTGCTGGACTGAGTCCTGTAAGATGAACAATTGGCATGTAAATTTATTGCAGTGATGAGGTTATTACAAAATGTGAGAGTAGTAGGTATTGGAAGCATAAATATTTTGTAGTGAAGGTTGAAGAATTCAAACTCAAAGAATATTATAAAAATAAAGGCCTTACCGTTGGATTACCGTTTGATTCAGAGGGCGATTGTTGAGCGATTGTGTAGTGGAGGTATCGATATGGACGCGAATATTTTAGGCCTTTGTTACTAACGTTATAATTTCATCTTTTGTAGCAATTTTAAGACTACAATATTTTCTGTTTCGCGAAAACCTTTAAGCCTTTGGATTTATCATTATCGATCTTTGAATCTAATTGAAAATTGAATGCCTTGGTGATTGGATAATGTTTTCTCATGCATTTTGCGGTAGGAGCGAGCTGAACTGCCAGGCGGAGAAAAAGGGAATGGGAGAGGTATTTTCAGTGGCAAGTTTCTGTTAAAAATTAGGAACTGATGTCAAAGATTTGGAACATAGCGCAAAAATGGATTGTGAAAGGTTTTAAATGCTCATAACAAGTAAATATGAATACTGTTGTAATAAGAATTCCTATAAAGAAGATTATCAATTGGTAGAAATTGGGGTGCACTGTTTCCTTTAAGAATTTAATTCTTTTTTCTCATTCATGCTTTGGCTTTTCAATATTTCGCGCACCAGAAATAACCCACAATCCCGGAATGGAATGGCACGGCTTAGCTTCAATATTGGTCAATTTAATTCACAATTGCGCGTCCCCTATAATAAATATCCACTTTCATGCATGTTGAAAGTCGAGTGTAATGGTGAATGGCAATCATACAAATTTATTACCATGGCGGAATTTGTCAATTTTTTATTCTAATAATATATTACACCAATAGGGTAGTTTCCTTCATCAAAGAAAACGAAAAGCATTGATTGCGATTCGTTACCCACTGTTAGTGTATTCATAATATAAAAATTATTTGGTTTTAGAATTACCGGTTTAGACGAATGGCAATGGTAAATTTTTATCCTCATTTGAAAAAGGCCAGATTGGCGCCCATGCGATGCCACTCCACGTGACGTCACAGGGACCTAGTTTCCATACGAGTAGATAGGAGTTTTATATCATCTGAGATTACCAATGCATGCATGGGGCACAGAGCTCAGAGACACATGTCTAAATAATCACCTACTAAAACTGGCTAAGGTCGGAAAGTTTTCTTCGTTTGATAAGGTATTAATAATCCTTGTTTAAGCCAAGTGCTACGAGCTAGCAGGGTACTCTGCTACCTGCTAGCATTCTGCGTCGTATCAGCGCTCAAAGCCTCGCCCCAAGGGCACCTCACTTGCGGCAGTGGGAACCAGAACGACGTCACACGGAGTTTTCCCGGCATTCATACTTAGCCGTCGCTTGAAATTTTTCACTTTTCATTTAATCGCGAAAAATATATTTCTTCGTTTAAAAATCTAAATGCGTGAAATACGCACTCCAGGAGTAATAACATTCCGATTTTGGCAATAAAAAAATAATAGGAAACCACCCTATTATCACCTGAAAGTTCAGCGGTGTGATGCATAATGGCGTTAAGTTATCTTATGTGATGAGAATTATGCTTCCCTTTCACCACTTATTCTGTTCCCATATAATTAGTGCATTCCTTGAGCTATTGTGAAGTACATTTGAGAACATTTGAATGGCTATGAGCAATGGGACTTCATAGAGACGACCCATTACATCCCAGAGGTGATTGATTTCTATAATGTTATCAACGCAGCATTACCCGAAAAGAGCTAAAAAGATAAATATCATAAATTATTAGAAATGGAGATTCACTGCTTTTTTGTTTTAATGGCTTTCTATCGTTCGTGCTTTGGCTATTTAATATAATACGCATCAAAAATTATCCTTAGCACTGGAATGGCATAGCCATTCAATAGTCCTACAGTATAGAGCTTCAGTACCGGTCAATTCGCAATTAGCATCCACTTTCAGCCATAGTGGAAGTCATGCAAAATAGTGAATGGTAGAAGTGCAAATTTTTATCACGGCGCAATTAGTGTTAAAGCTCTATTGTCATTACGGATTATACCAATCATCACCTGGAGGCTCAGGGGTGTGATACATCATGACGTCGTCTTATGAAATTTTGATTCCCTTTCCTCTCTTCTTCTGTTCCCAACCAATTGTTGCATTCCTTGATCTTTTGTAAAGAGCTCACGGCTATGGGCAAGGAAAATAAATAGAGAAATCCCCATTCTATCCCATGAAAGGTCGATTCCTGCTGCCACTTCGGCCGCATTTTTATCGGTTTTCAGACATTTGCGGGCCAGGGTGATAAATGCTTTGCGATCCACTTTTTTGCTGTAATTAGCAGTATAGTGCTTGCAATTGCGAGGAACGTCATTTTAATAGCGATAAAATCGATAGATATAATCATCTGGAATATAAATTTCGCTAAAAAATCCGTAATTATACCTTATTTACCCGTGAAATACGAATCGCTTTGCCCGTCAGAGACTCGAGTGGCGATTATTGCAAGCCTATTTAAGTGCGCCGTGAGTGACGACTCATTTGGAGGCTTATAGTTTGAGGATGCTCTTCCTTAATGTTCGTGGCAATGGGAGCATGGGCGTACCCAGCGAGGGATAGGGGGGGAGGCAGATGCCCCCATTAGAAGCAAAAATCGCAGAAGTCTTTAAACAGAATCAGCACTGAATTGAAACGAAAGTATTCAACAAATTTTATTTAATCCCACGAGTGTACGAGATATGTAACTAAAATGAAACTATTTTTCAAGGAAATAATCACATAAATCCTATGGCCTGCCCCCCTCCCTTAGATTATGGCTTGCCCCTCCCCTAGTTATGATCCTGGGTACGCCCTTGAATAGGAGTGATTCGCTGGATATATTTCAGAATTTATGGAGCACGAGAGTACAAAAACTTCTTCAAACATCCACATAATTCATGTCCCATAATTCATTTTACCGCGCATTTAGCGTTCTTAAAGGATGTAGCGTACTTGGAGCCTTCTTAAGAATGCCCGTCAAGGTGTTGGTTGGGAATGGAGACCAGTGAACTCGCATATCCTGAAGGTAGACAAGTTTCTTTTTTTCTCTCAACATGCCAGTAAATACAGGAGCGAGCAGGTAATGAAGTTTAGAACGGAAACGGACCCCATATGGACGCGTGAAGTGAGCATCCACTGCCTTGCACTCGACGAGTATCACTTCCACTATTCATCCGGATGAGGAAACACAATGGATTCAGGCGATGAGGAAACCAGCTAGACAGCTGCTTGATTCAACCGTCGGAAATGTTTGCCTTGAAAGGAGAAGTAAAGACTAGGAATGGTTCTTTAATGAAAATACTTTTCTATGCTGTTGAAAGCAAGTAATTCGCAGTTAAACTTGAAATCTTAGTAGTGAATTATTGCTAAATGATCTACCACAGTGAGTACTCTTCTTGCGTTTAAATTAACGATTTTAAAAAATTTGAATTTTATAGACTGCATATATTCGCTTAAATGACGTATTTGGGTCGAGACAATTTGTCACGTTGAAAAGCTCTTAAATGAGTTTTTTTTTCAAGATTGCAGCAAAGTATTATATCATTAAATTTCTGACAAAAAACGTCAGAATTCTGCGTAATTAAATGTATTTGGAATCATAAAGACTTAAAAAAAAGTAAATTATCTTTTAGTATAAGTAATTATCTTCAGAAAGTAATAGGATTTTGACAGCTGATCTTATAGTTCTTTTAAATTATACGATTGACTTTTATAGTAGATAAAGAAGGCACTCAATACACTTAAAGGCACTACCATCACTTACACCTGCTGCTACCTTATTTGATTCGCATTTATAATATATCGTTAAAGAGGAATATTGCAGAGCAAGTGAGGAAATACGGTCAATTCTTACTTTGAATATAAATTATAAAATGAACCAAGGGGCGATTCCTATGTTGCCGATTTTTTATACATTTTATTTAAATTTTTAGGCCTGATATAAAAGCATATTCGATTATTGTGGCCTCATATTCGTCTAACTTGGATTTTCTCCATCGCTAATTTTATTTAAAATTTATTGCAATTTTCTACAGATGCGTCACATGTGCGAGTCTTATTTTTTTCTCAGAGCTTACTGTTAACCCTCCCTTGTCTGTTAATGCTAGCACTTGTCGTGGGGACCAATTATAATTTATTTTTACTCATCGTTAAGTACTATTTGAGGAACTCTCATTATTGGGGAATATGCATCGTATTTTTGGACGTTTTCAGAGCAAAAGGTTGACTAGTTAGCTATCTCATTCATTTATTTTTGAAATTCCGTACGAATTCGTCGAATATTGTTAAGTTTTATGCACTTACCACGAAAATATTGTTTTTCTAATATGCTATGTAGACTTTCCTCTACATCCTCGTCTATTGTTCCTTAAAATAAACGATTTAGTTTTGATTTGTTTTTTTATAACCTCATACTTCAGCAATTTACTCCAGCGACGCTGAATAGGCAAATCCACATCCCTTACGCTGGGTCTTTTTATATCTTTTTTTATTCTTTGTTAACGAAATCAGAGGCCATATCACAGCCGCGAATGGACAAGATAATTTTGAAAGCTTGATGCCTCTATGAATGGAAATTACGAAAGCAAAACTTTCATAAGTTCCCGAGAAACTTCGATATTCTCTTGTAAGTATATAAGGGTTACCCAAGTCCTCAGTCGACATTGTATCATATGATAAATCTGCTGAGTTTCAACCTTAACTGGCCGATCAAAAGGCTGGGCATATGTAATCATATTTTGTTTCCACTAATTTTGCTAGTTTTTTTTTTGTTCCCATTGAGCCAAAAATGTCTTTCTTTCCCTCTTGAAATATATCATATCATGTGTTCTTCTGCAATTAGCAACTCTTTGGAGGAACATTTAAAGTATAAATATTCCTCTGAGTATGGGGTATTATTTTTTTTCCATCCGCCTTTAGCTTTGATATTTCGGATGGGAAACGTTTCATTGATTTGAAAGCTTGTTGCAGCTTTCTTCGCTTTCCATTGGGCCCGAAGGGAAGTAAAAAACCTTTAACGAGTGCTTGCTGCCCTCCGTATCCTTTTTCTCGGCCGGTCTGTGCCCTGATTCCCAATTAGATGAGCTTCCACTGCGCCTCTCCATCAATGAAAGTTGCTCTCCCTCCCTGCATCTTCGGCGGCGCATTCTGATCATGATCCCTCGGCCATCCCCAAGCCAAGTACCGGTTTCACGAACAGCCTCTCATCGATGGCATCGGTAATATTCTTTCACAACTTCCCCTCAATGTAGTTGCGTTCTCCATTTTTGGAGTATTAAGTTTTTCCACGTGACAGAGAGAGCCGTGCAGGTTGAAAAATTAGGTTCTTCCGAAGCAATTGATATCAAACAAATACGTGGTTAATATGGAGAAAAAACTTGTTCGATGCGGTTAGCATAAAAATTTATAGTACGCTGCTATTCCTATAAGACCGTCATTCAATTAAAAAAATTTAGCCAAAAAAATTCTAATCATGATTTGATCAACTATACTTTAAAATGGAGTTAGATAGATGTTCACCGGCTTTACTCCTACCGACTTTACTAATAGGTTCTTCCGGAAGTTCTAGTTCAATGAAAAATCTTAAGTAGTTAAAAAAATACTATTCGTCAATATGATGGAATGAATTTCATTCCAAATATACCACCTAAGTAGATAACATGCACTAACTCCAAGTACATCTTCGAGGGGTATTAGCAAACTGCAACGTACCTTAGTATGATCGCAGCGTTCGTACACCGATGCGGCCGTCTACTAACAATAAACCAAAACAAATTGCTCATCGCTGCGAGCTGCAAAAGAATTTTGATAAAATTTATGGATAAAATTTGTGATTTGCAACTGACCAACTTAATGTAGCATATTTAAGAGAATAATTGTGCCCGTAGTAAAGTTGCAGAAATTCATTCGGCACTGTGATGAAAGGTAACTTGTGTCAACGAAGAACTTAAATTGTAATGTAGTACTTTACGTTAATTGTATTCTAAGTACATGTGAATACAGAAATACTTAGAGACACTCTCCCCATTTTAATTTTAATTCATCTGGTGAACAAACATGCATGAAATTCAACCAAAACAGCGTGCCTATCTCGAATCGAAAATCTTGGAAGCACACGCACACATCAGATAAACATACGAGGTAAAAATAAAAAGATGATGCATTTCCAATACGAGGTTTTAAACATAATAGCACTACCGAAAAAAAATATGTTTAGTCTAAAAGGGTAGCTAAGGTTGATAAAATATTATTTTAAGAGCAAATAATACGGTGATACGTTTAGTCCCTTTTTGACATTTTTCTTTGGCAAAGCTGGTACAATGAACACTGTACAGCCCTGTACAGCCCAGCTGTGTACAGCGCCTTCGTCTGCACTAGCCTTATTACGTCTTGCTTCGGGGCCTGGTACTGTGTCTTTCGGGCCACAGCCAATGCAATTTGTCGAAAAGATTGGTGAACGCTGTATGCAGTCGTATTCTCATTTTCATTCGCTAACTATTTAGCCAGAAATGCGAAATGCTTCGTGTCTCTGGCGACGAGAAAGTTATTCTCGTTCTGATTTCTCGATCTGAACGTAAACATTCTCCAAGTGCGAATTTCGCTATCGACGACAATGAAATCGCTCTAGCGGCTTAGCGAAAGAATTGACGAGAGACAGACTCGTGATTTTACAGCCGCTCTACATCATTATTATGTTGTATTTTTGACCCCAATGAGTGTAATTGTTATTAAGATGCTTGGCGTACAACCTGTGTGTTGTTTTGCTCGTCTTGTCGTTCTACGTAATCAAATAAAATGATTAAAAGTGGGTTTGCATTTGAATGAACCGCGGAGCTTCTCTTTGATAGGCGTATAGTGTTATTGTGGGAGTGCTGTTATTCTGAATGTGTTGGATTGCTTGAGAAAACTTGTTGTTTCGGTTCTTATACTCGTGAACGTTTCATCGGAAACAATGACAAAGAGACTGACCGGAGTTTTGTCATATAAGAGTATAATATGGAGTCCTTGAAGTAGTGGTGTAGTAGATAGCATGACTGTCAACCGATCTTAAGGTTGCAAGGTCGATTCCTGCCATAGTGACTTTTTTCCCTCTACCACAAGAAAAAGGTTCCCATACTATGCTTTTCATCTTCAGAGGCAAGTCTCTTGGAGTTGCCAAAATATTTTCAACGCACAGTAAAATCTCTCATCAATTGTTCAGCTCTTATAGAGACTCACTGAATTTCACTATTAGGCTTTACATTTATGTCCGGCAGAGCTCTAGGCAACATAGGGTGTGTAGTAAGCTGTAATGCTGCCTTTGGTGTTCATCCAGCATCAAAAAATTATGTTATATTATGAGAATATTTGACTGCATTCCTTGCCTTTTCTTCCCTAATATCTTATTCTTGCCTTACATAAGTTCCTTAGCGTACGATAAGTTGCTTATCATTTTCTTCCGTAATAAAACCATAAGAAACAGGTAACTCTCTTATTTTGTGCCATCTGGATTAGGTTTAAATAGAAAATTTTAGTCCATACGTTTCACCGGAGTGACTTTTGGACTCATCGTTCACATCTGCGAAAAAGATGAAAAAGAATAAGAACGGTTTTATGTTCAGCTAAGTACGGAAAAGGACTAATGAATTAGCAATATTGTACAAAAATACATAATGTAAGCAATTTGATAGTATCACGCAATAAAAAACACATGGAACAATATATTTTAGAAATATGATTTGAACTTACCAACGTGCCTCGCGCCGTTCAATTGTTTCGGACTGCCGAGACCGCGGAGGCAGTATATCGCTGAAATTATCTTGCGCCCATTGAGTTACGGGTAATTCGCCATTGCTTACGTCGCATTCACGGACTTAGATATATGACTTTTATAGACATGAGGTAACTTTAAATAGTTTGTTTCTGAGGTATCACGAGATAGCGTAAAGCAGACGATTTTAAGCGTTTGAAATCAACTTATACTATCAATACCTATCATCTGCTTTCCATCGTTAAGTAGGTGCAGAGCCATCAAAGTGACACTAGCTTTAATTTTGATGTGAATTTTGATTTTGGTGGAGATAGCTTCATTTTTCCTCGTTAGTTATTAACTAGTATGAGGAGATGGCATGAATTTAGCAGACGATCAGTGGTCAGACGGTGCAGACTATTTTAAGCGTTTCACGTAAAGTTCTTCGACTAATGCTTCGATAATACATGTTCCAGTTATATTCTCGTAGCTGTAATTTATCATGGTAATCTATACTTCAACCTTGATCATTTGATATATCTCATCCCGGCGTGATGCTCCACTATGACTCGTGATTATTGCGTTGTCCCTTAGGGCGCGTAAATGTGCTGCCATCTGTGGTAGAAACTTTGGGAAAGCGACAAAATCGGCGTCATCTGCTAACATGGCTTGCATAGGAAAGTTGCCGTAGGCTGGTCGCAGTATATCGCCAAGAGAACGAAGTTACCCGAACTGAAGCGATAGGCGAGGCGAAAAGAACGAGAATAATCGCGGAGAAAATTTTCGTTTCGCTTCGAGTTGCCGTAGCGAAGCGAAGACCCGGGCGAAAGGAGAACGAGAATCACCGTCCTTGCCGATAAAGTTCACTCAAAGTAAAAAAATGGTATATCACTCTCGAAAATTAGTATTATTTAAAGACGCCTGTCACACCCCAAAGTGGATAGGAGTTTGACTATGGACAATTTTATTAAATGACCAATCCCAGTGTTTTTGGGGCAAAAAATCTAGTTATATCTGTTCCTGAGCATCTCATTATACATGGTATACTCTATCCATAATTGTCACATTTCTTCCGATTATTTTCAATCGCAGATATTGCGAAAATTGGCTAAAGATCACTGATTCCAAATTCTTTACTCAATATCCGATGCAATGGTTCGTCTAGTGGGCAATCTCATCTTCATTTTAAGTTTGAATTTCCCAGCCGTTCCTAGTATTATGAAGTATCCTGTTTCAAGAACAGTTTAAATCGAACACCGACAAATTTTGGCGGGTCCATGCGGTAATTTTTTCGTGATGAAGAAGACAGGTGGAAACCTTCGCCCGGGATGGAACCAAAGGCAGTTTTATTTGCCCACTCGAAGGCAGTCGAGTATCGCCAAGTAAATAAACCAGCCGAAGGAGTAATAAAATGCGATGCAAAAAAGCGAATGCGCATCACGTACCCTCGGGTGGATCTTGTAATGACGAAAGTGATTGCTGCAGTCGGGAAATGCGCCTTTATACCCTCGAGTGATTTCAGAAGCGCCAAGTCGATTAGGTGGTTGCGTGGTATCATAAGGAAACATCTTTGGACACGCAATCCTTGTGAAAAAAGATGCACGGTTTAAAGTTGTTAATTTGGCTTGTACTACCTGCCTTCAAACATCATCTAAGGATTCATAGTAAATAAAGGAAGATAGATTTTCAAAAAAGTAAATAACTACCCAGATAGTATTAAGATATATGAGCCGGTTGACGCTCGTTATGATATTCCTAATGGCGTTATGCTCAAGTTAAACGAAGTCACAATTTACTTTTGATTCAACGAAATGTTTGATTTCATTTGCATTCATGAATTTATTTGGCATTCGCAGGCCAAAATTATCATTCCAATATACAAAGTTACAGCTTTTTTATACGAGCAATTCATTTACTTCTATGCGCTAAAATAATCAAATAAGCGAATTGAGGTAACTTTTATGAGTTGAAATGTAATTTTTATCTGCCATATTGTAGTGGTTGAGATATGTGAGGCTGAAATTGTGGTACAGGTTCAAACTATCATACAATCAATTTTGAATATTTTTATTCCCGTTAGACGGCATAAGTCTTTCAGCGTAATCACATCCTAAGACTTCAAATTCATCACGGCATCAATTTGTGATTTGTTTCGCGGATATTTTCAGCCGCGTACCAAAAATATCTTATTAATTACAATTATTCTCCGCATTTTATAAATTTGCATTATACACAGTGCATATTCGACAATAAAGAGGGTGATACAAAAGCTATAGCTGAGTACCTACTAAGACAACAAACGATTGGTTAGAGTGAAGAGTTCCACTAATGAAACGTACTTCGCCAGCGAACTAGGAAAATTGAAATTAGTCATAACAATCAACATAACAATCAATATTTTAGCTGTCCAGTAAAGCCGCTGAATCGGTTTATACTTTTTACCTCACCATTGAGAATAAGGGGAACTGGTAATAGCTCTAAGACTCTAGATCGTATCCTGTTAACCCCTACAATTCTATAAATTTCCATAAAAGAGACATTCTCATGTAATTTTCGTTCCCACTTCTATTTTAAAAAATTCCTAATAAAGTGAAATTGGTACGTGTAATAAATTAGAATGATCAGATGTTTTTTGATGAATGGAGTTTTTTCTCGTGAATCTTTGAATGATGGTTCACAGAGTCTTACACTCTTTGTCAAAAAGTGATTATTTTTCATTTTTCCCAATTCATTAAGCGTAAAATGGAGCAATACTAATGCACATCTCTGACGCAAAGCATCCTCATTGACATCCTCACATTATTTCAAAGCGATTCACTTACATCTACTAATGAAAGTTGACAGATAGATAACAACCAGGAACATACGAAATAGGGAAAGTGACCTCTACTCATGGAAGAATTCTTTTATTTTATCACCATGATTATAATCTTCGCGCTTCTTATCATTTTATCTCAGACCAACCTTGACGTGAACTTATTTAATTTACTATGCGGTTCGTATGATCTCAACCGGAATGGTCCCTGGAGCTCTGCACACGGAACCGAAATCGCCTTCTCTAACCCAAGCCTCCCCACGGATTGGAGTGTCGAGTGTAACTACATATTACCACAATTTATTCTGTGCCGAATTGACTCCGCGCCGTTTCCATATGCCGGTCCCCAGTGCGTGTTTGACGTGGTTAAGTTTTGTCGGTCACATGGGGATCTTTATTCATCGCTGCTTATAACGCCCTTTCATCATCCGGATCTTTATTCACTCCCCCACTTTTAAAATTCAAACCCCCCCCCCCCCTCCCCGCCTCTCTGACCCCCCACATCTGCTCCACGTCGTCCGACGCCTTCTCCCCACTCCACTATTGCATACGACAACATCACTCTCCCCTCCCCCACTCCTCTCTGATTCTCCCCGTGGAACCAAAAGCCACCCCTATCCCCCCCATGTTGTGTTCATGAGCGCGAGCGAGCACCGATCGCCACAAAGCAAACTCAACCCCCCCCCTAAGTACTCAAAGCTCTCCCCCTCCTCTCTAGTATGGATTCCCCTCCCCGTTGGTGCGCGCGGACGCCGCTGGTGGCGCTCTGGTGGCGTTTGCTGGGAATACAGATTTGCTTTTTTTATTTAATTTTCTCTCTCTCCTCCCCTTCCATAAGGGGGGGCTGGAAGGAATTTCGAAGTGCCTCTGTAAATACGTTTTCGCCCATGCTGTTTGACGGGGAAGGCTCCTGGGTTCGAATACCGGACCTTCTGACACTATCTCGTGGGAGAGTTCGTGCTCCATATGACTTAGCGTAGGCAAATTAAAGGATTAAATAATGCCTTTTACACCCAGTTTTTGTTTTTATCAGGTTTAAGGGCGTTCGAAAACATTACGAGGTGAACTTTAATATCATACCAATTCACACCAATTCCTACATTGAGCAATAGTTCTCTCATTTAGCATATAATTCTATCTGAATTCGTCGCATAGCGCATTAAAGACACGTTTCATGGTTTGCTAAATGCATGGACTTATTTGCAAAAAATACAAATTTATTCTAATAATCAATAAAAACCATAGCTGCGAGTATGCTCTTTTTGTCTTTAATTATATTGATTCAGACGTAGAGGATCTTTACGTTGATTGGTCGTGGTATCCTAATCTGTCTAACATGCAAAACCTGAAGCTGTGGACAAGAGCGAGGAAAGGCTTAGGCATTAGGAATTTGAAGGAGGTAAACTCCATATTTCAATCATAGCCATTCAACTGTTTTTCATGTCCTTTTTGCGGGCTTTAGGTTTCTGCTATTTTTGTATTCGATTGCTAATGACCTCATCTGTCAACGCACCTACCAAATCTGGAACAGTGCCGAAAGAGACCCATTTAGAACAGAATATACCTTTATCAAGCTCTGCGAATCAACCCTCGGAGCAAAAAATAAAAATTACAAGTAAAAAGAACTTCGCTCTCCAGAAAGATTAATGGGTGCATGAGATTGACAACATAGAAATAGCGGTTGATGTGAAAAAATAGGTGTAGCAGTGAAGAAATAGAAACAGCAGTTAAATACTAAAATATAACAGTATAACAAAGAAACAAGTATTTGAATTTTACAACACTCGTAATTTTTAGACTGATTTTTTTATTACAGAAATTTTATTTTGTCCTGCGTGAAGTGGAGTCATATTTTATGTATGAATGAAGCCCTCTATTGTCAGGTCTCTTAGAAAGAATTTTAGAAATTACATGATGTAATGAGACATGACTTTAGGTAGACAGTTGTTAGAAGAATTGCATAGCGCAGAGAACACTTCACTAATATGCTGATTTCAGTCGGCGCCTTTCATGTTGGTTCATTCGGTCTTCGACGACTTTCATGTTCTGAGGTGTCCAATGCCAGGAGAGGATCAATTGCATTTTATGCCTACAAGAAACTATGGAAAACCTTGAAACTACTTACCGAGTCATTAATTTTAAATAAAAAGCGAAGCAGTATCCGGAATATTGTAGCTAAACTGCAGTTATTAGATTGAAATATTATTTTTTAAGCCTGAGATCACCTCGTCGTTCAATAGTAATAATATAACTCTATTTCACCAATACACATTTACAATATAACCTTTGCAAAAGCAGGTAAATATATCAGGTACTCCATGAGAACCTATTTTGGGGCTACCATCATAGATTGTTGCAACAGAACTGGTGCTTTAAATATATGATACAAATTTTCTTCTATTCTATGATTATTATTTTCCTTTCGTTTGTGCATTCAGTTTTAAGAATCCAATTACTAAAAATACACATGAAACTACCACACATGATAACTGACTTGCTATCAGAAGCACACAGCAATTACGTCCAAACAAAATAAAGAGTCCAACCCATTGATTAATCGAGTACACATCGCCAGTTCGAGTTGACATGACTCCCTCTACAGCGCACGATATGTCATGCGTTTAAGCGATGCTCGTTCAGGCCGTTTTACACGGGGCACGGAATTGCGCAGGTTAGAGCTGCATTAATCTCTAAAATGGCGTGGAATTGCGCGAATGCATGAACGAAATTAGAACAAGGGCTATTTTGCCGTCTCGCATGTGTTCTAGCAATTCACCGCTTTACACGACGCAATTTTGATTGCGCCTTCGCACGTACGTCAGACTGTGCAATTCCGTGTACCGTGTAAAACGGCCTTTTGAAACTCGACTCACTTCAGTATTTTCATGGAAGCCTCTCTTGATAGATAATCCTGTGGCTATATATCTGGCCTCGATGTAAGGCAATAGAAGTATCTCTCTTCGCTGCCAACCATAATTTTATAAATTTCGATTTTCCTCTAGAAGATCGCGCAGGACTATGCAATGCCTCAAAAGATAATTACGAAAATAGGAAAGCCTATAAATATTCTTGAGACATTTTGAGAGGATATGAACCGACTACCTCAAATCTCCCAGAATTGCCAAGGCCTCAACTCTATCTTTTTCGATCCAATTTCGTTCTCAAGTAGTATCCTAATTATCCATGTGTTCAATAGAATCTGGATATAAATTCTTAGGAAAGACTTCAAAAATTTGAAATATTTATTCATCAATTATCTTTTACAAAATCTTCAGTCTGTCGGCTATCTTATACCTATCCCATAATCCTAATCTAGCGATATGGATATATTTTTTACTTTACCCGGTAATTTTTGTATTATTATTAACTTTTAATATCACATTATCGCGCATTAAAGAAAATAAAATAGATTTCAATAAAAATAAAAGAATTATTTATCGTGTAGGTACTTAGAAATTTGAGAAAATTTATAATTTTCTCACTGGCACATGGGTATAAAAACGTTTGTCTTCCTTCATCCTTGTAAATCGTAGGTTCAATGTTGACTTCGACATTGGAATTGGAAATAAGTGTTTACATCATCGATAACTCATGCCTTTTGGTCGCTTCTCGCAGAAGCATTCGCCAGTCTCAATAATACATCGGGATTTGGTAATTTGTATTGAAAGAAATGCCAATGATACAATTATCTATGAATAGTTGATATCAATATTAATCATTCTATTTCTTCTTTCAAAAGCACCTTCGACATACTCCTTAAAAATTAATTGGATCTCATTTCACTGACTGCGTACTGGTAGAATTTCTTGTAGCGTAGTAATGTTTATATGAATACGCATGTATGGAAATTTACCTGAGAACCATAAGCAAGGGTGATCTTCCGTACTAGGAATACCCTGCACCACTGACAAATCCCAAACACAAGCCCTTATGCCTAGCAAATAAAGTTGATGACAGCTGAGTTTTATTTGAAAAAAAAAAACAATATTAGTTTTTATTACTTATTGAAACGAAGGAGATTTACTCTTGGAGATAGGCAACTTCTGGAAAAAATTCAACTAATTCTTTCATTAAATCAATGGGTGAAGGGATACTTCCTGAAATTTCCGGGCGTTAAACATGTTAAAAGAAGATATTTTTGGTTGAGAAGGAAGTTGGATTGAATATTATAGCGACCTCTTCTCCATCATTTTGTGCAAGGAATTTCCACGGCTTATTCTAACAGTAGTTTTCACCTTCAGCTGTGAAGAATTTCAACTATCTGAATCGTATTATTTGAAATCGCTAAGGCTGTGACGTCGAACTTATGTCAAGTCGTGGTTTTCCTCGGCGCAATTGACCCAGGACCTCTTTGCAGTCCAATTGTAGTCCAATTTTCCAAGCCAACTAATTGCATAGGTGGCTTGAAAATTTGGACGTGGCTTACCGAATTCAGCACTAAAGCAACTTGGTTCGAAGGGATCATTCCTGGTGTACCGGAAACAATCGGTTTAAAGAACTTTTCTTGTAATTCGAGGTCTCAAGGAAATATTTATTTCACAATATCCGATGTTTTGGCAACAAGCGTCGATGTTGATTTGGGCCGAAGTTAAAATCACACCGCAGTAGCCTGACGGTCTAATTGTTACCGGGTTCTTGGAAAGGTAATTGTGATCAAAACTACTGGCGATCGGTACGCAGCTATGCGGAATGAAGCGGAACTACTTCGTAAACGTAGTTTCAAATTCCTCCGATCGCAACAGAAGAAGATAATGAGATGAAATGCGTAGCCTCTGAGATATATGGACTGGAACTTCCTAATTTCGATTGTCATCTGTTTGAAATTAGTATGCATTTTTTTATGCGTGTCCTGAACATTTTCTTGTAATGAGTAACAATAATTTGGCCGCTGATATTTTGTAATGCCGTACATTTCTATGCAATAATTAGGTATCTCAATTATCAGTCAATGGCCTTTTATGGGTAATAAAGAGTTTTATACCATTTTATCCAATTTTCCGTGCAGGTCGTGAGAAGAAACACGTCGATCGGGTTTGTTTTTCATCCACTTTAAAATTTTTTGCCTGGTTATTTTTTTTCGTATGATACAAAAGAAGGAGAAGATTTGTAAATTACTCTTCGAAAAATTAATCATTAGTATTGCAATTATGAATACAATTACTTCTAATTTTTCCTCTAATTTCATCGCTGACATTATTTTCTCAAACAAGGAGTAACAACAATCAAACCAGCAATTTAACCCTTTAAAGACCGAGCTGACTTACCAACCTATTTCGATTATTTTTTGCACATCCTATTTATTTTATCACTAATAAATAGATAGTATGAAAGAAAACCCGAACAAAAATTTTTAAATGCGTTTTCCAGCATGTTTACAGATGGGAACATATAAAAAAATATTGCTGTTGCTTGAAAAATAAATACACACTTGACCAAAAAAATAAGTTTAAAAGATTAATATATATCTTTTGAATAAATGAGCATTAGTCACTAAAGAGTGAGTGTAGGGGAAAATATCGAATAAACAGCATGCTCACTACCGAAAAAAAAACAATTTTGAAAAGGTATAATTAATGACCAATGCTATTCACTTTAAAAAATACTTCCATACTTAATTTACATAGCAAAAGCTATTAAAGTAATCACAGACACGAAATATAATTTTCATGAATTTTTATAAATCTGTTCCCAAATGGGAATATTGGGTTGTGAACGGTTAATTATTTAATCCCATTATTTCCATTTATTCCATTCCACAAAATGATAATTTAAACGTTTCAGTTAGGCATTTTAGGGATAAATCCATATGTTATACCAGACATTAACACCTTTGGATATATTTTTAAAAAAGTATTCCGGGATTAGCCGCGGTGATAACTTTTACAGGAGTCACCTGCAATGCACAAATTGTGCGAAAAATCCACACAGAGAAAAAAAAGAAGGACGAACAATTTTTTCTCTGTGGTTTTTTTGTACCTTTGGATAAGGTTAAAGTAGCTTTAACTGCCTTTCGATCAGCGCCCGTGGATTTCAAATCATTACTTTTGATAACTGAAATGTTACGATTAGTATGTAGCTATGGAGTAGATTGCAGGCTTAAAATTACTCTTTAAAAAATGTATCGTTTGCGAGCAAAAATTTACAAGGATGCCATCCTTAACAGTAATTCGATAAATTTTACTTCATTACATCTCATCACTGACAATGACGTACTTTTACACTCCTCGCGGACATATTTCAATAACGGAAACTCTTGTCGTAAGCGGAGCAGTACAGGCGGTTCATTCTCTCCCACACCTCTTCAGCCCACTTCGATTAAGTGGACCTTTTTTTTTATATAGGCTTCAATGCGTCTCCCAGCTGCCCTCCGCAGTCCAAATTAGCGCATGCCCATTCGGTTAAGTTAAATAGTCTGTCGTTGCCTTTTACAAATTTTCGTCGATATTACGTATTTGTTCCTAAAATATTATATTATCAATCTCAGCTATAATTTTAGTTCAAAAATTACTGTTAAAGATAATGCCTTTTGTTTAAAAGCCTCATTAAGGAAATGCATCGCCTTATTTTTGACTCGTATGTTTAGTTGATGTGTGTGTAGGCATCAAATTTTTGGAATAGAAAGACGATTTTTTGGTTGAATTCCATGCGTTCGTTTATATTTACGCCCGCTAATAATTTAAAAAAGTGTTTCGAAATTAAAGTGGGTGTATTCTCTTGTCGTATTTTTGTTTTATTTTCAATGCACTGATAATGTATGCATCGTAGCGTAATACATGAAAATTGATGGTCTTCCTCAACGCTTTTCATGCTCCATCCTGCTGCCGAGTAATTCCTCTCAGCGTCTCTACGGACGCAATGATTCCATTGGTTACGCTTAAATGCACTAAGACGGTCAGCTATGTAGAAATTACCATTTTTATCAGTAAATATTATGCATATCGTCCAGCATGACGCCGCTTTAAGCGATTTGTTCTGGTTCATAGTTCGTGGTTGGCCGCATCCGTGAACGAGCGCTTCGATCGTACGTTTCGGTTTTTTAGTACGCCCCGTTGTAGTACTCGAGTTACTACATGGCACATGGTGCATATTTAGGTATTATACTTGAATTGGAACTCGGCCTTAGTCTGTAGTGAGCTGTTTGCTCCCTTACTCTAAGACGTTACCCAGGGTTTAAACTCGGGACCCTTTTATCAGAGGCCGAACACTACCCACTTGGTCGTTATGCTCCCCTAGCTGTTCAAATGAGCATGTACTTGCGTATTCGATACTAAATTTTTAGAAGTATCAATTTTCATGACGCCCTCCTCTTGAAATAAGGTATTAAAGTGGACGAGGAAAGTTCGATTGAATATCATAACGAACACTACCCCTCATGTCCCTTCCTCCCACTCCATATCCCCCCTCCTCTCCTCTCCCCATTCCACCTCCTCTCTCGTCGCTCCATACGAGAGCACCCTCTCAACTGCCCCCCCTCCCCCTCCGCCCCTTCAAACGCACTCCGCCCTCCACTCCGTGCACACTCTGGAGAAAAAAGAGAGAGAAAATAGTGAGATAGATATAAGAGAGAGAAAGAGAAGAGTGTCTCCTCGCAGCCCCTGTTGTTGTTGTTGCTGTTGTTGTCATCTTCCGCTGTCGTCCTCGTTCCGCTGAGGACATCGAAGCGGGAGAGGGTGGTTGTGTTTGCTCAGAGAGGGGGAGGAGAGGCTGGAGGAGTAAAGGAGGGAAGCTTTTTCTTCCTCTCTTTTTTCCCACACTCGGCCGTTTTTCACCCCCGCACCTACCCTTCCCCCCCCTCTCCCCTATCCTCCAGGACAATAGCGTAGTGAGCTGGGAAGGCTGTAGTAGAGGGGAGGAGGAGGAGGAGATTTTTTTTGTTTTCTCTCCGAGTGAGGGCGCACATGAATTAGTTAAAGAGCTTTATGTTTTCACGACTCGCGAGTGGGTGGGTTTGGGGGGAGTGGGGGTCGCGTATATATATATATTCCCCCCCTCCGTTTTAGCCCCTTCGATCACTTTATCCGTTCCCACCCGATATTCCGCCCCCGCCGCCCGGGGCGAAGAGGCAAGGGGCGTCCTCGAGTCGAAGAATGGCCCGAGAGGGGGAAATAGAATGGGGGCGGGAGAGTGCGCGAATCACTTCCGGGCTCTCTTCCTCTCTCGAATATTTAAAAAAAAGCGTCCATTATGGGCATCGCTCGTCGTCGGACACTTTAGCGAGGGGAAGCTCGCAGTCCAGCCCGTTCCTTCTCTCCCACACCTCTTCAGCTCCCTTTGATTTTGTAGTGGACTGCTTTCTAAAGGCTTCGATGGGTCGTCCAGCTGCCCTCATCATTCTGAATGGGATTATGCGAATTTGGTTACGTTTAAATGACCTGGATTTGGTCTTATCACCTTATAACTAGTTTTATTGAAAATAAAATCAAACACTGCATGGAACGAGTGACTTGGAACGCAATCACGTGCACTGGTGCGAATGTTAACTTTGAGGATGAAGTTTAGTATAAAAAATATTTTGCTTCGCCGGGATTCAAACCCGGATTAGCTAGAACGCCTGACGGGCAATCCGGAGTCCCGGGTCAGAATTCCGGATAAGCCAAATATTTTATCATGGCGGCTTAATCCTTGGAGTAAATCAAAGTAAATGCTGATTGGAAGAGCTTGCGGATATGGTACAAGTCTGACTGGATGTGAATCTCAAAAATGATTGAACATGTATTAGGTCAGCATGTTGGAATAAGTGGAAGGCAGAGATAGGAATCCAAATGGTAATCATCACACTATCGCATGGTGGGCCATGAGCTTGGAACTGAGGTATTCAGCAACTAATTCCTGTTCATTTGGAATTACTATTTGGAATAGAGTAGTGCCAAACGTTTGATTGTTACCGAGTGATACTTATAGGTAAGCGATACCTGATAAATCAAGCAAATTAATGTGCAAGGATAGCAATAAAATAAACAATATTAATATTTTTCTTTATGGCAAGTAGTTGCAGAGTATACATAAAATTTATATTTGGGAGAAGATCGCTGCGAATTCGGTAGGTGGCGAGGTTTGTTGGATTTTAACAACTCGGCCAACCAACCACATCAAGTATAGGAGTTCATACTTAAATGTTTTTAATTATTATTGGCTATTTTGCATGCTCACTTTGAGTTATAAGTTTTAAATCCAAGTTCTGCGCCTGAATATTTTACATTTACATCAGCTTATTGGTACAATATTTTCATTTACATACTTCGTATGCAAATTATGGTCACCGAATTTGTTGTCGGGAGATATTTGTGGGATAGTTTTTCTTATTCAATGTTCTGAACTTTGGACATAGCTCAGTGGACTAGGTTCTTTCAATAAAATCTTTAATGCCTTCTATGTTACACCATAGTACCCGTAGGAAACGCTGGGCCCGAGGTAGTACTGAATTGAAGGTATGATTATGAAAGAACCCAATGGGTTCTTCCATTCCGACAGTATGTCTCCTTTTTTAAAACGTATATTACGGCCTAATTTCTTAAATTTGTACGACGGGAAATTATTATTTTGTATTTTATCATCCGCGTGTATACAATTTTTTAGACCAGGGAATCGGATCGATATGGTCATAACCAAAATATTTTATTTAGAGGATCTATGAATAAACTCAGGTATATAATAAAATAACGAATATTTTTTTCAGTATCGAATCGCCTATTCCGGTTTGGTTTAGTGAGCCGATCATTGCTACTACCCGTCTTTAGGGGTGGATCTGAAACTGACCAATATAATTTGATTCCTTTGGCTACGGGGGATTCTTATGTAGAGGCCAAATATTGCCGACCCTTCTGTAGCGAACAATGGGTACATCTAATGAATAGTTCAAATTACCTTAATGGGTTACCACCCTATGCAGGTTTAGTCGGTTCAATTTTTTGGGTCCGTTTCCTTTACGTTTCTTAAATTAGCACAAAGTGCAGCCAAATACATTTTTTCCTGAATATTGAGTTTATCTACGATAAAATTCAATTTCAGTAATTCTGTTCTACAACTTCTAATTAATTGATCAATTAATCATCCCAAAGACATCGGTCATTCGTTTCTGTTTCTTCTATAGCACTTTTATACGCTAAATTAGCAAAAGTTGAAGACTATAATTTTACCTGAATTATTATTTCGTCTACAATTAAATCAATTTCATTCCATCGATCATTCAATTAGCAAAAATATGACAAAGGTTACCGAACGCCGAATACTGTTGATAATTAGCACATGAAAGTGGTAAAGAAGGAACAGGAGCCGAGAATCAGTTCCCAGAACCGGTGTTTTGGGATGTTTTTGTTTTGGCCGTATAACTTTCTTTGGCCGCATCAATTGAATGACGTAAACAAGACCAACGTTCCGGGAAAATATCGTTGTAAGCAGTTTTTAATTTAGCGTTTCACAGTTCTCATTTTAACTCATTAGTCGCAACTTAATTGCATCATTTTTTATATCACGGATTTTATAGCAGTTGTTCAACTTAAAACGAATGAACAGGATTCCAACTGTTATTTTTTCGCCAACTATTTCGGTACCGATTCTTTTTGGCGCCGGTTCCGGTTCTGACCTCAATAAACGGTGAAACAGAAAACTGAAGTACCGAACTGATCGATTCCTTATCCTAATAAATCCAAAAGCCCATAAAAATGATTCACCACTTGCGCCGACGGACGAGATTATCAGATAAAATTTCCCACAGGATCTGATATAACTAAATATTTGAAGGCCATTTTAATTTTCGAGTGTCTAACTTCTAAATCTCATCAGCTGTGAGTTTTTTCTTGAATCTAACCGACGTACGCCTACTTTAAAATGCTTTGATGGAACAAGCAGGGTATCTAGCGAACAACCCTTTGAAAAGTGCAAGCTTTCTTGCTCCCGATGTGAATTCCTTCCGCCATGTCTTGCCTAATACGAAGCATGCTTCGCTCTCACTCCATAACTGGCCTAGCAATGCAAAATATGTTGCACGGGGAGTTTTCCCTAAAGGGTCTCTCGTGCGCCATCGTTTTTTCTTTTTTTTTTTAATCTGTCATGCGCCCCAAAAGAAGTCACGTCCCCCTCGCCCTCTCCTCCGCAGCCGTGTAGTGTGCGCGGGGCGTGCGGTGGCAGTCGTTTCCATACTGGGCACCTACCCCTTCTCCCACCGATGAAGTCCTCACAACTGTCCCGTGAAAGGCGGCGTTGCGTCGCCGTCCGCTGACACTTTGACAGCCCTTCAGCCGACTCCTTCCGGTTCGCACCTTCTCCCGCGCTTCTGCTGCTGTCGTCGTCTGGAAAACAATGGAAGCGCGCTAAGTACCCATCACGGAGGCGGAAAGAATGCGCCGATTATGGTCGTGCTCTTTAATTCCCCCCCCTCTCGCCCGCTCAGATACCGCGCGGCGAAGGCGTGGGTATAGATATACTTGCATCGGATAGCAGCTCGTCTTTAATAACCGTCCGCAACTTGGCGTTCTATCTTGAGCAGAATGTCAAATGATTGCACGCTCTTCATTAGCGCTTCACTTAATAGGGAAGCGTGATACAACGTGTTACCGGCCATCCATCAACGCTTAATGGTGATACCAATGAGACCGTATAGAGGAGTCTCCAGTACATTCGGTAGAAGTTAATTTTTTTTCGCAAAATGGTGCGCATTTAATTTTTTTCAATATTTGCTCCGCGGCGATATGCACCGAGCAACCCATTAATACTCATATTTGCAATATGGTATTAGCACCTGTGGCGCCGACTCCATGGGGCCTGAGGGGGCCCGAGTCCCCTCAAAAATTCGTCATGAGTGTTAGGAAAAAATGTTTGGAGTGCCGATATCGAGATTCGAGTTATTAGTGTTCTAATGTTGATCATATGACTCTTCTAAAATGCTTTAAAATTTAAAACTCACTACCTATAAAATTTCCCGGGGTAAGATCCCGGTTTGGGCCCCCCCCCAATATTTTTTGTGAGTCGGCATCCCTGATTTGCACTTCCAAGAATTAGCGTTGTAATTTTTGGAAGGGTATATAATATATAGCCGCAAATATATTTTAAAATTTGAGGTCTACTCATAGCTTATTTTTCTGTGAACTAGGACCCTTTGCTTTGCCCGTCAGCGACGCGAGAGGTAAATTTTATAAAACCATTATTTACATGCGCGGAGGGTGACAACCAGGGATGGCAAGGAGGAAAACGAAAATACGAGGCCGAGGTTTAGTTTCGTTCCTGCACGAAATTAAAATCACCAAGGATTTTAGTTTCGACCCGAGACGAAAATTTACTCCTAAGAACGAAACTAAATTAGTTGAAACTCCGCAGCTCATAGTTAAGTTTGGATCCCAGAAGTTGAGTGGAGGGGGATAAGGGGGAATAGTTTCGACCCATTACGAGTAACATACATGTAGAGAGGTTAAAGCGTTGAGCTTAAAAATTGAACAGCCAGTTCGCGCTCACCTTTCTCCTGTTAGTGGTAAAAATATGAGTGTCCCTGGCATCAAATGGCGATCGGTCGAACCTCTACTTTAATCAACCATGCTTCGTACTCGGTGTGAGGGTCGAAACAAAACTGTTCGAAGGTGAAGCACGTGGTCCCTCCGATGCGCAACATAATCTGTATTTCGTTTCGTCCCAGAGTATTAGTTTAGTTTCGACCCGCAGTAGTTTTCACTCCGATTTCGTTTCGACCCTAAGTTTAGCTTCCCGGGTTTAAATCCATTTCGTTTCGTTTCTACATTTCGCTCTTGAGAACGAAACTATTGAAATTTTACTGGTTTTGACTTACGTTTACTTTCAATTGCTATCCTGGGTGATAATGTGAAGTATTGGTAAACAGTCATTACTTTTATTTAACTATCTTGGAAACTAAGTACATTCTTTTGCGTTTCTTCGTTGATGCTTTTCCTTTTCTTTTTCATTTTGGTGTGTGAAGACTTAATTTGGAATTAATTTCTGTCAAAATTTTACATCATCTCTCACTTTTTAGGAACTCACGGTTTTAATATTGAACGATTTTATTATTCTAAAGAGCCATCAAAGAGGCAACTTCGATATTCCAAGCCATTCATTCACTTCATAATTATAAGTTTCAGGAATTATCATATTCAGGAGTGTTAATTCATATGAGCCGTCTACTGGGGCTCCGATCCGTGGGAAGCTTCTATTACATCGAGAACAGCCCATTGTAAGCAGTGGAAGTACGACCTCACTGCGGGGCGTAGCCCGAGTTTTCGGACTAGCCCTAGCCGGTCGACTGTCCAAGTCCGTCGCTGCGGAAGCAATTAAATTGCGGGCTCCCTAAATATTTGGGAGAGCAAGAAGATCCCGGGCCTTTTTTGGGATTCGTCCGTTGTGGCATGTTGTGCTCTCTCACCTCAACGCCGCTCCGGGGTTGCCTCGCCACCAGATTCGCCAAACTACGCAAGCTTGGGAGCCCTTTCTTTTCCACTTTCCAAATTATTCCCCTCACCCCTTCTCCTTTGTTCCGTGTGCCGTGGTCGTCTTTTTGGCAGGGTTTATGGTTTGTCTTAAGTTCATTTTGTGGCAATAAATTGCATTTTTTTAAAATGTATTACTGCCTGCTTACTGCCACCACCTTCACCCATAGTTCAATGGTAGCAGAGCGTGGTTTTGAGGTGGCAGTGTAGGATATCGTGGTAATCATGGCATTCAAGGTACCAGAAGGAACGAGCTGGATTAATGATCTGTCTAAAACGGAAGCGATTAGTGCTTGTGAACTGTTTGGGATTAGTAGTGACGGCGTACTAGATGATCTGAGGAAACGTTTGCGCGAGTATGTGCGGAGTTCGTCCGCAACTATTGAAACGGTGCCCGAAAATACAAATGTGAGTAGAGCCTTCACCCATAGTTCACATATTCTTAAATCATCGCATTCGGGAGTGATTGGTATACTGAATTAATTTTGTGTCAAAATCAGCTCTACTGTAAATGAAGTATGTATTCAATAGCGGGCAACTTTAAGTAGTTTGATCACATTTTACGCTCTTAAACTGAACTGTGGGAATGTTATCAGCTCACATTTAAAGTGGCATGCACTCTGCTCATCTTTCGCTTCAGTTTTTGCGTGTTCAATAAATATTATTCATCGTTTGAAGATAGAACTGTCAATTAAATGCAATGTGATCCTCTCATGAAAATTAGACGAGAGTCTTCAAGACGTTAAAATTTTTTGAGGGTGGAAATCTCAACGGATGGTAATTAGAAATTAGCATCAGCATTATCAATGACACACCGATTGAGAGGTACCGTAAAATCTTCTGAATGTGATAGGCACACTAATAGAACTTTAAGGGTGAGAGGGTACACGAAGCAGCAACCTCTGTATAATAATATTCACATATCAGCGTGGGTACCTTTAGGATATCTTATTCGAGGAATAAAAGAAAGACAGAGCATGTTATAATAAAAAATCAGTCCATTATTATTTGCTGCTTAGTAATTAACTGACGGATAATTAGTAGTTCATGTCACAAATATCTTATATATATGTCGTTGTAATTAGATGGAAACACTCGTTAATTTAATGAAAAATGCCATTCTGAAATGTTTTGAGGCACCAAATATGGTAGCAGGAATGTTTTAGACCCAAATAGATGGCAAAGTATTACCTTACCTTATTAGGGTAGAATTCCAATTCAATGGTTCTTAGCGTTTCCTAAAGAAACTCCACGGGAACGTGACCGTAATAGTGCCCTTTTTATCTCATGCATAAAAATTATTTCAAAACCATTACTTTATTTTTACACTTTCGATGGTAAAATTAAGTCAGACAAACCGTAAATAAAGGTCTTTCGTGCATTTATGTAGGAATGAATAACCAAGCACTGAATGCCAATAAATCGTTTTCTTCGTCTAAATTAATAGATTTCTGTTAATAGCATCCATATGATGGCATATGAAATGCGTAAGAATTAAATATTCATTAGGGCGTTTATCGATTGTTAAGAACGGGCTAAAATCGAAGAAAACATGTTCCACGTCAATGGTTAGGTATTATTCAAAGGCACTATGTTTAAAAAGAGAAAATTTGAATGATTTTGCACTTATAAAAGCAGTTTTTCATACAGTTATAATGTTGGAAGCAAACGGAGAGAAATTATGAGAAAAGTACTTATTTTTAATAGTTTGACTTTGAAACTTACAACCATCAATCTCAATCTTAAGTAATTAAAAAAATGGGAATGAGAAAACCTCTGTATGGCCTCCATATTCTCCTCCAGAGCAACCATGTTATTGCTGTGTAAAGGACCTACTTTAGGGCCTTTCAGGACCCCAACGTCGTTGTTATATAGGTGATGTGTGAGCCGGGTATACCAAAAATCTATCTATCAAATTGCCTTTCAATCGATTCAGTAGTTTTTGAGAAAATTTAGTAAATGACAGACTCACAGACACCACTCAGTTTTACAAGATAACATTGATAACTGGCAAATTTTGCGGGGAAAATAAACTCTAACTCTATCGCATTCATTATGAACTATAATAGGATAAATATAGTACCCGGTAAGTCTCTAGAATATAACAAAGGACTGATATCAGCATGAAAATTTGAAGTGGAGCATAATGTTTGCCATAATATCTCTTCACTTCAGTTAGCTCATTGATGTTATATATGAACACATCCCTTTCAACCGACTATGGCTATTTAAAACGTATACAGTTACATCCAAACCTACTTCGTGTTCTCTGTTGTAATCTATGTCACCATTGAAGGTTTTAATCTTAAGGTGTGATCACCTCAGTCCCTCATCTATTTAGTTCATCACACACATATGAAATTGCCCTGTTTTATATCCCATCTGCTTCCATCTCTTCTCTCCTTTGGAAATTTACGACTACTCATTCTTGTGAGCGGAATTATGCCTGAAAATAAACAGCACTGTGCACCGCCGATACGCTTCCAGGAGGCTTCCAACCTTAAGTGCTCATAAAAATGGGTGTTAGGATTTATGCCGAGTCCTGTTCAGTTTCTACTGCGGGAATAGCAAGGAGATTAAAGCTAACTTCCTTTTATCTGCTGTAATCTCCAGATCCCATTCTTATTGAGGGAAGCAAATGCTGGCGAGGTTCTGAATGGCTTAATGGGTATCATGCCAATTGAGTGAATAGTCAGGATACACCTTGTTTAACTTCGTTGTTAGAATACGCCATTTCACCAATATATTTGATTAATCTTATGTATATCCAGGTTGTTTTATACAAAGTGTGGAATTATCAATGAAAATAACATGTGACAAAACCATTTTCATGCATGACCGGCTCTCGGTATCTTCAGGATCGAATACCGGCAAAGCTAAATGTTTTTTTTTCATCTCGAATTTCACCTGGGTGTAAATAATTTTGCACACATGCATGTGACTGTGCACGGAGTTACTTTTTAATTGGAGTGATTTACAATTCACACTCAAATAAATTCTACAAGCCTAGTTTCTACCAATATTTGGCTAATATCAGGTGTATAACTCATTGGAAACTGTGAATGTCTCCCGGGATTCCCACCGGGTTAATCATTCCATTTCTGCCGACCTTTCGATGAAATATTGTTTCATCTACCTCAGCTCTGGTTGGTGAAGTTGGTGAGTGATTATTCAGGAGCCACCTTGTTTACCTTCGTTGCCAGAAGATATCATTTCACCAATATTTTGATTAAACTGCTCCTCCGCCTACTCCCTCTATCCTACCGGGACTACTGGGACCGATTGCTCCCCTCAATCCTCCGCCTCATCAACCAGCCCTGAGGAAGATTGAAAATATTTCGTCGAAACGTAAGCAGAAAAAGAGTGCCTGAATTCTCCAGGAAAGAATTAAATCCTTCATCGCGATTGAAACTGTGTGTTATGGATGTCTGTTGGCGTTACTGCCAAAAGTGTTGGTTGTATGAAATTATATTTGTTTATTTTTTATTTTTTCTACTCCTGCGATGGTTTTCCTAACCGGCGAGCATTCTTTCTTGTCATAATGAGGCCCTCGCGTTGCTCAAATTATGCGAGTCCCTGCACTCATATTTGCCGGGTAAACACTGGAGTGATATGACAATGGCAGGCAGCTATAATGATGTACCCTCCTACACCAGGGTGGTGGAGGAGGAGGTCAGTGGAGGGTGGGGGGGGGGTGGAGGGGAGTTGGAGCACTTGTCGGGGCAGGGCGTGTGTTTGCAAGTGGGCAGGTGCGGCAGATGCGAGAGTTTGTTTACGGCTCGCGTCGCCATGACAGCGCCCTCCCCACCCCTTCCTCCTCACCCCCTTCCCCACCCGCTTCTTTTTTCTCTCATCCGCGCACCCTCGCCTCTTCGGCGGATCCAGGGCAACTGAAGCATGCACACACGCTGGGGGTGTCCTCAGTGTCATTATTGTCGTTCAGGACCCTCTCCAATCTTTTGCCAATTCATCAGTAGATACAATGGCAGAAATTATTGTTAGGATCCTGGTTCTATTTTACGGCATAGTTCAGTAAAATATGAACAAACCTTATGCATGGTTACAATTACTAAATCGTCTACCAGAAAGTCATCAGGTTAAATCGAAACGAAAGAAATTATAGCTATAAAAAATAGAATCATGATCTTATTTTTCTACTCCTTCTACCCCTCCTAAAAATAGATCCTGATAGCGAGTATATCTTACTCTATAGTTCAGTGAATATATGAACCTTCTAGATTCATGGCAACAATTAGTTCACCGTTCTGTAGAAAGTAATCTGGTTATATATACTACAATTTATGGTAATCGTTTTTTTTCAAGAACAAAATTTAAAAAAATGACCGTGGTACACTCACTAGCTCTACGTATTAATTGAATCTAGGCTAGACGTGGTCTGGTAAAATTAACCGGGCAGCCGCTGCCCAACGTACGGTTCATAATGCTAGACTGAATCTGGCAAAAAGAGCTCGGATTCTCGTAGTTGTAACCATGATTCACGTTATTCTACCCAAGAGGATTTCAATCAGGATCAGTGTGGTAGGTTCAAATGAACATTTTTCTGCGTGAATTTACATACGCCTCTTTACCTAAAATCCTAAGAATAGCGCTTGTGAAGTAACCGTGGTTAAAATGCGGGCCACATTCATGCTGACCCATTACCTACGCGTTGGGCTATGAGTGTTTGTGGGTTTTCGCAAATACACTTTTTCGCGGCATCATATTTTTTGCAATTTTTATTACATGACTTATAGTATTCGCACCCTCACATGCGAATTTTTGCACGACTCAGAGTGGTATTCCGACCTTACTATACCATTAAAAACTGCATATATCGAGATATCGGAGATTCGAGAAAACTAAAGAGCCCTACACATAGTTTACCAGAGTTTCCTATTTAAAGGATCTAGAGAAGTAAAATTTTTGTAGACACATAATACGCTGGATCCCTCAATTTCTCGCGTTTTCACCGCGTTTAACCCGGGAAATGGAGAGATCCACAAATTCTGAACGCTACGGAAGACTACGAGACAAAATTCAAATTTCTCTGCGTGTATGTATGCATACTTATCCCTCGCCGTCTTTCACGCCTCAATAATTCCGCTTCGAATGTTCTCTCATTTTTCTTGTACACGGTATCCCTTAACCACGCAAGTTGTGGAGTCCCGCAATTATCTTTCATGTTCGGAAAAAAATATGATGAAATTTAAAATAAAAGAGCAGGGGGAGAAATTCATCGCGAATAAAATAATTTGTTCTGCCTCGGTTTTCTTGGGCAATGTAAAGACATGGCTTTGCTCTTTCGGGAGCGTAATAGTAGTTCCGTTTCACCTGAAACAGTTTTTTCAGATCTCCTGCTAAAGCTTAGAGGCAAATAATTTTGAGGACTATACCACTTTTCGCACGATGAAAAAAGGATGATAGCTATGAAACTGTTTCAACGCTTAAATAAACCCATAAGAAGCCTGTCGTGTTAAAAAAAATAATGTCACTGGATTAGGATCCAATGTTGGATATTTCTGTGCCGATCATGTATGCAGCCAATAATAATGAGCAACCCTGAATAATAGGAAAGAGTTCCCTTCGGCTTTGGCTCAGTGATCACAATTTAGTCCCCTGTGCCACAATATCGACTTGCGTTGTTGGCAGCTTGTTTCGTAGTCTCCCACAAAAATTAGCTTCGAAGCGTGATTACTTTAAAATACACCTGACTGGTAATTATCAGCATATTCGGGCTCCAATATCAGTTAGTTTTTCACGGCAATTCCTTCCGATACTAAAGTCTAAAATTTTTACATTAGTCAGTAATTTGTCAGCCATCCATGTTAATTGGCAGGATTCGTATTTTTAAGCGTTAAAATAGTATTCGATCTTTGGCGTTTAACAAGGTTCTTGTGGGAATTTGGTTTTTACTGCTTTATGGTAGAGAGTTGAAAAAATAGCCAGCAGTGGAAATTTAATGGTGCACCGAGAGGACTGCGGCATTAAAAGTACCTAGTAGGAGAGCCGTGTTGTAGGAATCACTTAAATATTTAAATTTCAAATTTATTTTATTTCCTGGGATGACTGCAATTTCCGAGATGAAGCAGCCCAATATTGTCTGCAAAGATGGTGAACCTCTTTGAATAGACTCTGATGAATTAGGAACTATCGTATAATAAATCGAGGAGATTGCCATTATATACCGATATATTTTTTGGGAGGTTTCCGATGTACTATCATGCAATTGTTTTGTTTCAGAAGAGAAGAAGTCAAGTAGGAGAGAGATAGAGTACATTCGCCATCATCATCAGGAGTATTCAATATATTGGTTTGACGCAGCTCAACGCTCAATTCTCCTAACAGCTAATCTTTTCATGCTCCGTGTACATCATCCGAAGCGTGCCTCTGCCGTTCTCTCCTTCTTCCAGTCTTTCAACGACAATTTCCATTATTCCATTGTGTCTCCTACTGTGTCTTATCAAATTGTCCCGTCTTCTTCCTGAGGTTTTCAGAAGACTTCTCTCTCCTGCTTTTCTTATAACTTCCGCATATGTCACACGATCTATCCATTTGATCTTCATCATTCTTCTATGACACTACATTTCGAAAGCCATACACCTCGATTCCCTCTATTCTGCCATCGTTCATTCTTCAGTACCATGAAGGAGTGTGCTCCAAATAAAGGTCTAAATGAAATTCTTCCTGATTTCCACGCTTATACGAGGGCGGTTTTTTTCAACCTCCGATCGCTCATCAAGAACACCATACAAGCGACAGGCGGGCACTGTCCGGATAGGGCAATTGCGCGTCCTCCGCACCACACGCTCAAGTCATTTCAGGCTGTAAGTGGTTAGTTTAAGATTAGTAGCAATCTCATTAACTACACTGCCTCAATTGATTCTCCCGCCAAGTGTGCATTGCGGAGCGACAGCCAGAGAAAACTCGCCGAACGGCTTCAGTATTGACATGTCTGGGCCTTAATGCCGATAAAAGAGAATTCTTTTAATGCACTGTGGCTAGAGGGTAAAACAATGTGAAATATTACGTCCATTGCCATTCAAAACAAAAGAAGAGATATGCTGACTTATGGAAGTGTTCTGATCCGCGAAAACGCCCGTCATCTCAGCGCTGATTCAGCCCAACTGCTCCTTGAGCAATTTCAATTGGACATTTTCGATCACCCGCCATACAATGTCTACGTAGTGCCGTGTGACCTCCATATTTACGCTGAAATGAAGAAGTGCTCGGAGGGAAACGTTTTAAAACAGGCGATGAGGTTCAGGGCAAAGGCAAAATTCGTAGGAAGTCATTGGCGGCAACATCCTATGAAGAAGGTATAGCAAAGCTTTTCCACAGGCACGACCAATTCCTCAATCGCCGAGGCGAGTATGTCTAAAAGATTCTACATTTTTTCAACATTTAGCAATGAAATAATTTTTAATCAATCGCTTCGTCTCCTGTTCATTACCCATCGGATGTTGAAAAATAAACGGCCCTCGTATTAATACGGCCCGTAAACCTGTAAGACGACTCCTCTTTTTGAGGGACTGCCTCTGCTCTTGGGCTACTACACTGACTATTTCCTTCTTGCTTCGTCCATCGTACTTTTTGACGTCGAGTAAACAACGAAGCTTTTTGGGCGACTTCTCAAGTAACAAACAATACTCCTTCACCTCTTCAAGTTTATGGCTCACTTATTTCAGGTTGGCCTTCGCCTCATCTCTTCTACTGCAGACCAATATTTTTGTTTTAATGGAATTGATTTTCTGCTTGATTGTAATCATTATGTTTTTCATATGCAGTAGAATTTTCTTCAGGTTTCTCTGTCTCTGCCATAACTCCAGTTTCATGGGAAAATCGCAGCATACTAATTTTTTCACCGTGGATTTTGACTACTACTGCCTTCTCTTTCATTTCGTTGATGGCTTTCTCAATTGAACGCATTAAAAAATCACTGGATCACTCCAGTCTTATTTCTTTCCTTATTCTTGCTTCTAAGCAGTTGGATATATATTTAATCACATTTACTTAGTTTATGTATCTATGGGGGATAACTCTCAAGTCGTTATAGAATGCTCTAATTACTTTCATGATCGCGAACATTGAATTCCTGTCTAACTTATCTAAAGAATCTTCTAAATACACAAACGCGATTAATGCCGACGTTTTCTTTTCCATTATCTTCTCTACGAGCAGGCGAAGGTCCAATGTCTTTCCTTGTGCCCTTGTTTTTAGTAAATCGGAATTGGTCTTCATCCAAGAACTCTTTTTCTTTCTGTTCTATTCTCTTGTAGGTGATTCTCTATCCTACATCTTCGACGCATGAGTCATGTACGATGATATTCTTCTCGAAGTCCCTAAGCACGCTTCCTGTTTTGTACATGTTGCAAATGATTTTATAGAGCTGAGATCTTTTCTCCTGCATTTTTAACCAGCTCAGAAGGAATATGGTTAGTGCTTTATTCATGCGTGGACTCTTCATTGCGGCGCCGAATTTGGCTCTTAAGATTGAATCCCATATCAACATATTCGACTTCACTATCCTCTATAATTATTTTCGGTGTAAGATTATTTCTCTCGTGCAAATATTCCAGGTAGTCCTTTCGTCTCTTCAATTTGTCTTCATTTTCAATCAGGATATCTCCGTTCTTGCTCCTAATGGCATTTCACCCTCCACTCTAGTCCTTGAAGTGGTTCCTCACCATTCAATTGGTAGCACCTACTTTTCCACGTGAGAGGTTGTTCTGCTCATCTCCACAGAAATTCATCATCCAAATTTCTCTAGCTCTCCTCGCTTTTTGACTTCCTATTTGCGACTTCCTGCATGTTAAACCTGTACTTCTACGAAATCTACCGGTTTGGTATCGATCTTAACTATGATTAACCTTACATTATGCTGCTAAAAAATTTTACCCGTATTTCTGCGGTCTTCCTCAATATTATCCCAAATCAAGTATTATCGTTTAGAGATCCTGCATAGATAAATTCCACTCCAAACTAGGTGAGATTCAAATATAGGATGGATCAACATCTTAGTTACTTTAGTTTGTGTAGATCAGCGGCGCAGCGAGGTGGGGGTTTTGGGGGATAAACCCCCTCTCCCATAGAGCTCAGAGAAATTTTTAAGTGAAGTCTATTTTACTTATTTGGATTGTTATTACTTATAGAATAGTGTGAGGATTAATAAAAAAAAATCCTCAGAAGGCCGTAGAACTCACCACTTTGAGCCATTTATCTTAATTTTTTCTGGGAGAGGGACCCCGCACCTCCCGCTTACCCTGGCGGGTATGATATACCCCCAAATATTAGTTTCACCTGGAACCCCCCAGACTTAATACCTAGCTGCGCCCCTGGTGTAGATATCATGTAGCAGTTCCACAGGAAACGCCGAAGACAGTTTTCAAAAACCCCTATAATTGTTTGAAAATTCAATGCAGAAGTGCATATATTATATGAATATATTTATGCATATTTCGAATTTAGCATTTCACTTACACTACATAACCTTACGGTCTCTTCTTAATTTCTCTCTAAGGTTGTTCACGGTGGTCCATAGAGTGCTGCTCTGTATTTATTGCACAGATATCTTTGTGAATACGTCGAGATTCGATTCCACTGCATAACTTGATGGCCTTTTTCCATTTCTCCCGTAGGTTGTTCGCGGTGAAGCGGTGCGGGCGATGCCGCGCTGGGATCTCCGCGAGCGAGCTGGTGATGCGCGCGAGGGAGGCCGTCTACCACCTGCAGTGCTTCACTTGCGCCACCTGCGACAGGCCGCTCACCAAGGGCGAGCACTTTGGCATGCGCGAGGGCCTCGTTTACTGCAGGCCGCACTACGCCCTGCTCTTCCCGCCCCCGTACTTGGGTGGGGGCGGGGGTGGTGGCGGTGGAGGAGGAGGCGGAGGCGGCGGGGGCGGTGGAGGTGGACCGGGGGGCGGGGGCGACGTTCTCGGCCCCCAAGGGGGCGGCGGTGCGTCCCTCGAGGGTGTGGCGAGGCCGGAGGGTCTGCTCCTGTTCGGCGGGGGCGGTGACGGGGGCGAGGAGGTGGAGGGGCGGCTGCGGGCGGCGGCCGCCAGCGTGGTGGCGGGGGCCGCCTTCTTCGGTGGGGGCGGAGGCGGGGGCGGGAAGGGGCGACCGCGCAAGAGGAAGGCGTCCGTGGCGGAGGCGGAGATGGTGCCCATGCGACTCGCGCCCTCCGGGTCACTCGGTGAGTGCCTCCTCATCACAAAATTCACTTTACACCCTGATGCAGTGGTTGCCAATTGAGACCCGAGAAAGAAAACTCAATGCAGTCGCATCTACAAGAGTGTGAGAGACAAAGAGAGAGGTCATACCCCGATTGCTCCCTACTTTATTTCACGATTTTTTTCCTAATGTCTCCGACAACCTCAGTGACCAAATGCCGACGAATGGAGCAATTTAATAAAAGCTAGGCGGAACTTTGTTGGAGCATACCCTTTTTATTTGTAAACATCTGATTTCCTAACACCGTCCGCCTCACGTCCATTGAGGTGGCTCTCGGATTAGTATATATATGTAGTTGGAGGTAAAGATCAGGCCGAAGGTACACGGAAGGTGATCCGGTACTGTCAAGAAGCATTCCCGAACAGCTGCGTGACCGCCAAACAATCCATAGGCACAATAGAATTCGTTCTGGGGAAAACTCCTTCGCAGTCCTGTTCACGCCTCCACGCGTTTTTCTTACGGGTTGTTTGAGGCGGCTAATGAAGAGAGCCGAATTCCGGCTAGAAATACGAGCACCGGGCGAACGGCCTCGCTCGGCCATCTCATTGATCCTGTTGCCTCCAAGCACGAACTAGAACGACGAGGAGGCCTGAACGGTGAGAGTTTGGGTTTTGCGTTAGCTTGCAGGCCTCTTTCGTGGTAACCCAGCGGATAGAACATTGAGCCTCTGAAGGAAGGGTCACTCGATCAAATCTCGGTCGAGGACTTTGGACATCCCTTAAAATGAGAGGTGAGCATTGGAAACGAACTAAACCAACCGAAATCACACTGTTGTGGCTAGTACGAAGTAAGCTTTACCCCCACATATCGAAACCAACCTTCAAGCTGAATTATTGAGTAAGGGATTAATCTATTCCACAACAGTGCCTTGTATCAGTTTTTGAATTGTCTAATTCCTCTTGCGACTTGTCGTTCTCCTGTGGGTAAGGTGCAGGGCTTCTCTTATCGAGGGGTCCCGTGTTCATATCCCGGGTCATTTCGAGAAACCTTGAACCGAATCCCCGAAGGGCGGGGCGGCCCAGGAAAAGCCCCTTCCCACCCTTGAATATGTTATATCGTCATGCCAATGACTTAGTCTGGTTGAGCTCTACACTCATCTACTGAAACCAACCTTCGGGCTGAACCGCTGAGTGGGACTTGTCTATAGCAAAATCCAACGAGGATCGACCTAAACTAAAATCACAAAGTTTTTCGAGGCGCAGTTACCCTGGTTCTACCAGACCAACCAACGCGCCTAAATCACTTGTCCCTAATCCCGTTGCACGGGGACAGGATTTTCGCCGAATATTTTACTCATCCGACCGCACCCTGAATATGCAGCAAGCGTATGGGATCCGGTGCAGAAAGACTTGATCCGCGAACTGAATAAATTACATGGGAAGGCTGCGCGGTTCGTCAAAAACTGCTACGGGCGTGCAGTCAGCGTTACCCAGATGTTAAGCGAATTATGCTGGGAGCCGCTGGAGACTAGAAGGCTGCGCGCTAGGCTTAGATTGCCTGAACAATTGAGAATGGATATCTTTAAGAGCGACACGGAAAACATAATATTAGAGCCCCACTACATTTACAGGTCCGACAGAAGCGATAAATTAAGAGAGATGATTAGCCGAACGGATAGATATGGTAATTCGTTTTTCCCCCTAACTATAAAGGACTTTAATAAATGTTGGTCGTAATTTCCTTTGAGCACTTCCTTTTTATTTGTAAACAGCTGGCGTTCTATCACTCCCTGCCTCACGCCATTTAGGCAGCTTGCGGGGTAGTATGTAGATGTAGATCCAGCAATCACTAATGATTACATTCAATAATGATCCTGTTCTCAGCGCTCCCTGGCTCGTTTCATTCGACCCCCTCTTACATTGGAACAACTCCCTCTCCGGATTGCCTCCACAGAAGTCTCTTATGCTAATATATTTTAGAGTAGGTTAATATTATCTTTACTAATGAAACACTGACTTGCAATTTTCCACAAAAATAAAATTTAATTCGACTCGAGTTTCGATGTTATTACATCATTTTCAAGGTACAACTGAGAGAGGAGAAATGGGATGGAAGGTCCTCAAGGAGGTGGCTGGAATGCGTAGAAGTGCAAGGCGTGGGGTGGGGGGGGGGGAGGGGAGAGTGGAAAAACCAGAGGAGGTAAAAAGGTTGGAAATTGAAGGGTTTTTCACTCTCTTTTCTCTCTCAATTTTCCACTCTCCCCCCCCCCCCCCCCCCCCCCCACGCCTTGCACCTCTACCCATTCCAGCCACCTCCTTGAGGACCTTCCATCCCATTTCTCCTCTCTCAGTTGTACCTTGAAAATGATGTAGTAACATCGAAACTCGAGTCGAATTAAATTTTATTTTTGTGGAAAATTGCAAGTCAGTGTTTCATTATGAATCAATTCCACTCCATCTCGCTTGATTCTTCGAACATTATCTTTACTACTTCGGCGGAAACAGCAATGGTCTAATTCCTATTTTACGATTAGCGCCAACTTCAACCGTAGGGCGTATATTTCATTCCAGTTCCACCAGGTGGGTCACGATTGTTGCCGACGAGAATCCTTATTGGCAGTTGCCGATCCGTGCTCCGTCGGTCTGATGTTTACCTTCATCTACATACTACTCCACAAGCTGCGTCGTTAGGTGTGTGAAGGGAGGTGATAGAACACCAGCCAATGACAAGTTGAAAGGAAATGCTCCAAGTTCCACCGGGCATTTATCTGGCATCCTTTATTGTTCGGGGGTAAAACGAATTACCATACCCATCCGTCCCTTAATTTAATGTTTCTGTCGGACCTGTTAGTGTGGCTCTAATATGATGTTCTCCGTGTGGCTCTGAAACAAATCTATTCTCAATTATTCAAGCAATCTATGCGTAGCGTGCGGTCTCCAAGCCTTTAGCGGCTCCCAACCTAATTCCTTTAACATCTGTATAACGGTTTTTATGCGCCCTTAGTAACTTTTGAGGAATCTCCCAGCTTTCCTTCCAGCTGCATATTCGAGGACAGGCCGGGCGAGTGCGAAATTGCATCTCTCTTATACTTTTTCATCCGGAAGTATTTCCACTTATATACTTCCCTTTTTCACCTTTAACAAATTCTGGCTCCTTCATGGTTCTGCCATAAATTATTTTTATATGACTCGCAATGACTGGAAGCGGTCTTGTATGCGAATGGGTTTTAAGCTTGACTCATTTTTGTTTTAGTTCACATAATGATAAATGAAAATTTCAGAGTGCACAATTACCAACGTTAAGCCATAAAAAAGGGAAAATCTGACTCCCTTCTTCGACCCTCTCCATAAAAGTCATTTAGAGACCCCATCTGGTTGGATATCCATTATTTCATTTGTCCTGCGGATTATTGCAAATGGCGAGAGGCCCAAGGTTTTGAATTAGTACTTTAACAATTTGACCTTACGCATCTATTAGTCTACTGTGTAGCAACCACTTTCTTTTGTGAGGTCGAATGTTATGTGATATTTTTTTGAGTTCAGGAAAGTCTATTTTATCGCTAGCATCGTGCTGGTGATCTCATTCTTCATCATTGACAAGATTATAGTGTTACACTTGGTTTTGGTTACTTTTAGGTCGTCTTGGATGAATTTTCTTTACATTTTTTGCAATTATTTATTCAACTGTTTGGTCTATCCCTTTTCCATGCTCTTGATAAGTGATCATGGTGTTACAATTTCACAACTTATTCCGTGTTTTAAATCTCCTAGCTTCAATACATTCGTAAAACGTTGATACTCTTGTGAAAAAATAAATGAGTTAAGTGAAATTTGGATCAGGGTTGTAACATAATTTTAGTCTCTCTATGATGAACACTAGTGTCGGTAATTCGTGCTGCGCAAAGTTGGAAAGAAGGTTCACAGCTTGGCCAATTTACCGGAATCAAGAAGCATAGTGTACTACTCTTGAAACCGTCGTTGAAGTTGGCGTTTAACAGTTTCTATGAAATCGCAAACCCGTCCATAAGAAGTCATTTACTCAAACCGAGTTTGAATTTCATATTAAATTTGACGCTGACCGTAAACTATGCATATTAGGAATTTGTAGCAGCGATTGGGCCTTTTATCTCTGCGTGTAAAAAGTGTGCCGTACTGTATTTATACATGAATCTATAAATGCATATTTCTGGCCTTTTTTACTGGCGCCGTGATCTACATCTACATCCACGTACTACCTCGCAATTAGGGGGGGGTGATAGGACTCCAGCCGTTACCAAAAAATTACATCAATTTGGTTGTTGTAATATCATTTGCTATGTGATCAAAACACCATTATACGACTGTAACGACATTACGTAACCTTTACACTCTGAGGAAGGCTCGAGCACGCGAGAAGAAACTTCAGTGGAAGTGATACAAAAATAAACGCAAATAACCCAAAAACGATGTACATTTATAAAGGTGAAAGTGTTTCGGTAAGGCATTTATTTAGAGAATGGAACGAGGGTAGTGAGCAGGTAGCATTAGGATGTTATTTATGAGACAAAAATCCAATTAATTTTGTAGTAGCCCAGGTATGCATGACCGAAGTTCCATGTAGGGGATGAAGTGGATATGGCATTCGCTCAGCTATGCGGGATCATTAGTGAAATTCTTAGAAAGAAACCTCTAAAATAGTGATCGTAGATAAGAATCTCTCTGCGGACAGTGCAGATGGAAACGACGGGGGAGAACATGGACATGGAATAGTGTTCCAGAGAAGGCAATGGATATTCTGGAGGAATGAATTAATAATAGAATAGCGTGGTGGAAATATCGCTTGTGACCCAAAAATTCCAGAAAAATGTGGCAGGCTGAACAAAAAGTTTAATGTTGAGTATTTCAGAGGGAATCGTGGATATCAGGAATTTTTGATCGCGGATTTTTGATTCCCAATCTAGTATTATAATATCACAAATTTTTGTTTTTCACAAGCTCATTCTATATATATAGTTATATATAATGCTTCGAACTTATTATGCCATCATCAGGTCCTTCATGATGATGGCGTAACAACCGAAATCAGTCGTAGAGTTTTATAATAAACCAGTGGAAAACACAGTGTTGGCATCTTCTGACGAGTGGATTTATGATACCGTTATACGAAAAATAATCAGGAAATAAATGCTCAGTTTGGACTTTATTTGAGCTTTTCTATTGTTTCATTTTTACCTCTCTTTATTGATTTTCTCTTGACTCTAAGCTCATACTAGACGCCCAGGGGCTACACGCTAGGTTCAAATTGTTTGAGCATTGGAGAATAGAAATCTTTCAGAGTTAAACGAAGAACGTCATACTAGAAGCCCATTGTATCCCCTGGTCCGAAAGAAACGATAAATTGAGATGGACACTTTGCCGAACGGAAAGATAAAGGAACCGTCTTTCACCCGAATAATAAGGAATAAGGTATTTTTAAAATGCTAGGCGGAACTTCGTAGTCGCATACGCTTTCTGTTTTTCACGGCCGGTGTCCCAATACCCCCAGCCACACGTTTATTGAGGCGGTTTTATAGATAGTACAAAGATGTTGGGACCTCGGGTATGCTTCTGTGATCGCCATTAATGTAATGTAAAGTTGGCTAAACAGTGTTCAACGTTATAATATAGGAACTTCTTAACAGTGGCGTAACTATGGACTTTATTTGAGCTTTTCTATAGTTTCATTTTTACCTCTCTTTAATGATTTTCTCTTGGGGGGATGAGGGGATGTATCCCCCTCATTTCGCCATTTGCCTCAGAGAAATCAAAAAATTGTTTAAAAATCTTGTCTGGATTTGATACATAATAACTGCATCTGCTTAAAGTTAAATTTTAAGTGCCAAAATGTTGTAAAATGCATTTTCAGGCATGTTATTTATCAAAATTTTTCCTGAACCCTCATCCCCCCAAAGCCCCCTCATTCTCTCCCAAAGCATATTCCTAGTTACGCCACTGCTTCTTATACTATTTGGACCTCTTCCCTGAACAAATCAAATAATTTGTTATTTATTTATTAGGCAAAAGTATTACACAACCCTAAATTCTCTAATAACCATGTCATTCAAATATGCATCCGAGGCATGTATGAGGGTTTTTGCGCGGGTTCGCATGCAACATATAATGGTTAATGTTTGCGCATCCAGTATATCAAATGATAGCGTCTGAGGATGTTCATTATAATAGTTTGAAACCAATAAATTTGCAACTACTTCGATGAGGAATTATGTGTATTCTTTCGTTATTTCTTAACAGAACCTGTATTTTATTGAGAAACTACTCTATGGAGTAGATGTTACTTTGCACCTCATCGCTTGTGTACGGTCAATGCTAGGCTACACCGTTGAGGACCTGAATATTTATATCACTGCTCTTCAAATGTGTCCAAACATTGGGTTGGTTAAATGTTATGAATTGAGGTTTATTCACTTTTTTCATCTATGCACCCTGCTTTTATTTTTTTTACCACCTACAGCTGTTGTCACTGGCAAGCTTTTGAAATTAAATAACTGAATTATGATTTTTTTCTTGAATTTCATGGAGGAACATCTTAGAAATTTGTACCGCCATTTCTTCTCCTCTTACATCACTTAATGTTTTCAGAAATTGCCGTCATCATTGAATACCGCTGAATCCGCAGACAAACGCTTAATAGGATAATAAAATAAAAAAATTAATCCTATCTAGTTAAATTGTCATTTTTACATACCAGTACGAGAAACCAATCCATCACTCATTCTAAATTAAAATTTAACATCTTAATTGAGATCCTACGAGTTTGAAAGGCTTATGACCACGTCATTGAGCCTTTGGACATGCCCTTTCTAAAAAAAATAATTCTCCTCGCGTTCTCCCTATGGTAAAAATCTTTAAATTAAATCCATCCTAGGGTCAAAAGTACCCTGATTATGTGCTTTTCAAGTGCAAATCCTCTCATTTCTTTCACTTTCCATTTTGGAAGCCTCTGCGTAAGGTGCGTCGTGTTACGAACTTTGGTTTCCGTTGCATTCATGCCTCTCAAAAACACTGAAAACAACTCATGCGAAAATATTCATTTAGCCTGTTTTACATAATAAAAAAATTGTGTATCATTAACCTGAATTTTTCTCATGGTTAAAGAATGAATGAAGTACTGACATTCCACTTGAATATTTGAAGGGGAACCCGTGTCGTACTTCAAAATATTTACGAGTTATTGCAGAGTTTCATTTATTCTCTCTGAGTTTTCGTGATGGAAAAATGACGCCGGGAACTGTTTCATTCAGCTTTTTCTCAAGAATTTTAGAATCAGGGGAAATCCAGCTATTTTGCAGCATTGCGCTCATGCGTTCGGGAATGCGTTTTTTTCATTTCACGGCTTTGAGCGATTCATTATGAAATTCACATTAGTTCTTGCCTCAGATTGTGCAATTACTTATCATGCAACAATTTTGCCGTGCAAGCTATGGCCCACTTTTCAACTATTTAAATCCTTTCCTCGCTCCTCTGGTTTCTTCCTTCTTGGTTTTTATATTGTAATTTTTTGTCTCATTCCATGTTTTTGTTTAAACTTTTCACTGCAAATTGGAATTAATTCCTTTACGATGAACGATTTACGTTATTAATTATGGGGTGTGTTAAGCAAATAGCGGGAAATTTTGTTCTGAAAAAAATATACACCTGTACAAATGTGGTACAAATACTTTGTCCCGTTTATTTTAACATACCTATGCAAAATGCCGAGCTCATAATAATTCGTCTAACCTTAGAGGTTGCCACTAAAAAAGTATGAAATGAATGAATACAATGGAAATTTAATCACACTTTAGGGGAATTCATATCATCATAATAAAAAATTGACAATCGGATTCTCCAAACCAGCCAAGTCTAAAGGCTGCTATTCACGGTGAACGATTATGCAAATGATCATGCTGACTGATCATGCGAATGAAATCATTCGCCGTGTATAATGGAAAAAGTCGCGAATGAACCGTCATGCGCATGATCATTCAGTGCAAAATTAGAATATGTTCTATTTGGCTCGCATGATCCTGTGAATGATCACGTGACCATTCAGCACGATCATTCACCGTGTATAGAGGCCTTAACAATTTCCGATATTTTCTGTACACACCTCGTAATGTGCCTCGTGTGAAACGGGCTTCATGCCATCCTCTCTTTTTCGCAATTAGAAGTGTTCCTCTCTGATCGAACTGTGTCCTAAGTGGCCGCCGCGGCCAAAAAGGAATACGTTGGAAATCCTTTGTAGTTCACAGTTTTTCGTTTCGTGGGCCAGAGATGCTTCACGCCGGGGACCTGCCGCCCGCGGCCATCGAGCAGCTAGCGGCCTTCGACTCCTCGTCCTCGGTGGCCTCGCCCGGGAGCGGAGGGAGCGGCATGGGCCAGGGCGGAGGCCAACAGCGCACCAAGCGGATGCGGACCTCCTTCAAGCACCACCAGCTGCGCACCATGAAGTCATACTTTGCCATCAACCAGAACCCGGACGCCAAGGACCTCAAGCAGCTCGCGCAGAAGACGGGTCTCTCGAAAAGGGTCTTGCAGGTGAGTCGTGTGACACCTACTCGCCAGAGCTGTGACGTTCATGAACGATTCTTTCAATATGAGCGGTTTATTGTAACGAACGGAACGATTTGAATTGTGGTTCTGTAATCAAATGGTACATAATCAATGACATCGTTCATAATGGACGGTGAATCCAAATCAAGTTGAGGTATGTGGCATGGGCGTACCCAGCAAGGGGCAGCTGTCACTAATGTCACTAATGTCACAACTTGAATTGCCCCCCCCCCCCCCCTAGACCATGGCTTGCCCCTCCCTAGCTACGATCCTGGGTAGGCCCTTGGTTGGTTGCGTTACTGGGTAATCGAATGATACAGCTGCTCATAGACTGCGTGTATGTGAAGTAGCACGAGTAGCAAAGCCGGGAGTTTCGGTTCATTTTGTGGATTCGGTTCACGTGTTTGATTCATGACAAGAATTCGATTCTTTAAATCGTTCATAATGAACGAAGTCAATCACAATCACGATTCTTTGGATGGATTTCATCTCCGACATATTTTATTTACATTGATGTGGAATGTATAGCGAACTAAGTCAAATTCAGTTCACGGCGATAAAAATTGTTTCCTTTCGGTAACCAACCTGCAATTCCAGCATTCAACAACCGTTTCAAAGGAGGTAAAGAACGATAAACCTCTAAGCAGTGAATAATACGGCATTACTACACCATTAATAAATTGGTTCACTTCTTACTTCCAACTATTTAGCATTAAGATGTCAAACTTACACTTCTCTAATTTCTCTGGAAACTAACGTGATCGCCTAGCAACTTTGCGAAATAAATTAGGCGATATGCCATTTGTGGTACAGTGATTTTCGTCTACCAACTATCCTTTAAGCCTGTGGCTATATGAATAGTTGAAAAAAGTGAACCAACCGCTATCTGCAATAATCTCAAAATTTATAAACATTGCAGTTGTACCCTTTGGATTCGAGTATCCTCATTTATCCCGTTACTATAGAGAGGATGTTTTTGTAGCGAAAGAATAGAATGCCATAATTTTTTTTGCTTATGGATTGGCAAAAAGATAATTATTCTTAAGAATTTCTTGGAAAATTTTGACACAATATTCTTCAATCTCATACACAAGTCAATTTTCTTATTTCGGGAAGGGATTTTATTATTATATATTTTATTGGCACGGAAAGCAAACTTCCTGTCCATCAAAGTGTTTTCGTTTGTACTCATTCAACTCTAAACCGTGGAATGCTAACATCTCTTCCCCAAATGAAGGAAAGGAATTGCACATCTGGACATCTTGAAACGGACGTCCAGACTTCCGGTACTTTAAAATACATTGGAAATCGCGAAAATTTAGACATTTTTTGCTCAGCTCATATCATTCAGACGAGATTGCGGCTTGAGATATAATTAATAACTCAGATCTCAGACCAAATTATTTTCCTCAATATTCGCTATACTTTCAATTGAATCTTTCGAATTTTTCCCTTCAAATACATGGGAGTCTGCCATGTTTGTAGGCCCTGGCTTCCACTGCTTGTTGCGCGGTGCATAGCGATCATTATTCCATTATTTAGAGCGAAGTGGTTGCACTGAAGCTTCGATTCTGTCTCTTGCTAATTTGATTGCCGTCCTTCCCTTTCTTCAATAGGTTTGGTTCCAGAATGCCCGGGCGAAGTGGAGGCGGAACATCATGCGACAGGAAAGCCAGCAGCAGGGCGGCGCTGCCCCACCCTGCCCCTCCCCGCCCCCATCGGATCACTCAGCCGCTCCCGGGGGCCACCCAACCCTGCAGCAACACCAGCCCGGCACACCGGGGCCGCCTCCGTCGCTTTTAGGGGGCCCCGGGCCCCCGGACGGCCTCTGCGCCCCGCCGCCCCCGGCCCACCTCGCCGGTCCCGACGACCTTGCCTCGCAGGCCATGCAGTTCAGCGACCTCTACTGACCCTTGCACCCGTGGGCCGCGACGGCCGCCGAGGGGCCCCCAACGCCCCCCGCCGCGGTCCTCGACGCGGCCCACGGGCCCCAACCACCTCGCATCGCGCACTGCGGAGGACCACCGCCCCCGGAAGGCCCCTGCGAGGGGTCTCGCTGCGCAGAGCCGCCTTCCCGGTGGCCCCCTCGGTAAAAAAGGGAGACATCCTGCCGATGCGCGTGGTATTCACAGACTCCTTCGCTACTATATGAATATATTTGATAGGTGCAGTATTGCAGTGGACTGATCTCAGAAGAGTATGTTTCGTTTGGAGACGAGGATGTTTGGGAACCTCCGGGAATACTCCATCTTTTGGACTCCTACTGAAGATGGCTCGTTATTTTCTCTACCTTTGTTTCATTCCTCCCGACGATTAATTTCATGCCGCACTTCCATTGCAAAATCAGGTGTAAAGTCATATGAAAACGGGAAATATTTTTCAGGAAAGGGCAAGCAAGATCTATTCCAAGAGGTCTTCACACAGGTTAGCATGGCAGTGAGATATTGCAGGAACGTTTTCGCGATAGTGAACGGTAGATGGATGGAGTGCACAACGCTCATCTTCCTAGGGCCTATGGACCATTGTTTCTTCCAATGATTGAGATTTTGCTGTTTTTCAATCAAAAATGAGTAAATGGAACGTTTAAAGACCAGAATGACTTTTCCAGGTCTGCGCGCAAGACCTATTCCCAATGGCTTAGATATTTCATAGGCGCGCGTGACAATTGGGAACTGGAGGAAATTCCATACTACTGTGAAGAGTGTGAAGGTGAGGTATGCAGCGGATTGGAATTAGATCTCTTCGACATCTTGAGAAGAGTAGGACCTCTCAGGATTCCTCCTCTATTTACGTTTCTTTACAGGAAGATGCAGCAGGAACTAGAGAACATCATTTCGTATGTCTCGCGCCATTCATTTGATTCATTCCTCTCGATGACTGAGATGGTAGTTTTTTTCCAACAAAAGTGATTGGATTCATCGAATGAAAATATGCTTTTTCACAAGGGTATGGTTAAGACCTGTACATGTAGAGCTCGGCATCCCACAGAAACAGGTGACCTTTAGCAATGGGAGAAACTTCTTCGTATTATAAAGCCTTTAAGGTAGGTCACCAGCTTATTTGTATCAGAAGAGGGTATTATATTTTAGATTAATGGAGTACCTTCAACGAAGCGAGCGAAAAGACAACCGATTGAGCTGCTATACACGAATACAATAGGAACCAGAACAAGTTATATCGTTTGCCCAGGCGCCTCTAATGCAGTCTTCCGACGAAGTTCCAGACGTTTATCAATCGAAGGCTATTCGACTGATGGAATGTTTGTGAACGGAAGTGTTTTTAAGAACAGTGCGGGAAAGATTTTCGTCAGAAGGTTATGTTACTGTAAAAGCCGGAGTTGCGCGTGTATTTGAGGAATTAGAGGAATCGTTAAGGTAAATGTAGCCTGGTGACTGCGTACTGATCTCAGAGGAAAGTTTTGTTTTGGGGTTACTCGGAGAACTTCCTAGAATCCACCATCTTTTGGACTTCCTCGCGGGATTATGTCCTAGGACCGAGTAGGCATATGCCTGGCGCCTCTGATGTATGCCTCCTAACGATTGAGTTTGTGCAGTTTTCTCCACAATAGTCAAACAATGGATAGCATTGAAAGTGTTTTTTTCTGACCTAATGGGGATCATGAATTTCAATGGGTCCGTTGCAGCTCCAATGGAATGATCAGTATTATTATTATTATTTTGTGTAGTTGGCGAAATCTTCCAAAACTCCTCAACCAATTAAGGACTCGTATTTTTTAAGCACTCGGAAATCATCGTATCATTTACTACGGCGTAGATTTGCAAATCACTCGCATCAATTTTCCTTGAAGATGAACAAAAGCGCACACACTACGTAATCAGCTTGTGCGCTGCAGAATCATGTGTGTTTGTGAACTTCCTTTGGGCTAGGAAGGTAACTTTTCCACCATAAGTAATTGAGTGACCTCACTGTGGACAATATCAATATGTTGTATTCAAACGTGAACCACCAGCCGCCATGCTGATGTTTTTGTTAGTCATGTCTTGACCGTGATTATGTCTTCATTTTTTGTGACCACTCCTGTTGCTAATTGGAGGCAGTTATATGGTGAATGAATCGTTGAATGCTATCAGATAGCTTTCTACGGATGCCTTCAGTACTACCGGCAGAGATCGAGCGCCAATCAGTGGCGAGGCATGGGAACGGAGGCAATCGGAGGAACCGGAGGTTTTCGAAGCGGTGATTCAAGCAAACGCCGAGTCCCAAGATCGCGCAATCGTACAAATGAGCGGTGTTTTCAGCGAACTGTAAATGGAAGTACAATACTTTTAAGTGGATTTATTCTCACGCATTCAGAAAAAATACTTCCATGCCAGAATAAATTAAAAAATAAACAAATTTCCAAATTTCACCATTAATAAATTTTAAAAAATCATAGAAAAATTTAACTTTCATAGTTAAGTTTTTCAGATTTTCCACGAATCAAGTTTTCTATGAATTTTCTTTTTCATTCTATCTCAGTTTACATAAGTTTACAGAAGTACAACAGCCGTAACCGCACCAAACAAAAATAATGGCCGTATGGCAATGAATGATGCATAAAAAATTAACTGCTTCTAACATCTCTCTTTTCATTTGAAATTAAAAGGTATGCGTTCAATAAAATGCGAAACAACAAACGTTAAATGAATGCTTCAGATGAATTTAAATGGTCCTCAGGTGACATGGTTAGAATGAAGGTAATTTCAAAAATTTAGAAATGGGTAGTTCCGATTGGTAGCGCCACAAAAACTCGTGCCGAAAACCTCCGCTCCGTGACCAGCACTACAAATCACCTGAATATGAGTCATCAAACGAGAGTACCTCTGAGTTTTGACGTTGACTGAAGTTTGACGGTTTGCCCACACACACTGCCCCTCACCTAACCTCGATAGGTCCCCATTCTCCCCCCTCCCTTCGCCCTGCGTCTTGAGTTGCCCATATAACCCCGGTCAACGATCCTCTACCCCCACCATATCCATTAGTGCTATCGCAAACCGGCGGTCGAGACGGGCCGGTGTTCTTTTTGAGTTGTCGGAAACAGCGATGTTCATTTGCATACGGATGTGTGTCTCTTGAATTTGCATGAACTATTGTGATAGTCGCATCATTTCCAGTGTCTTTGTCCAAGAGAAATGTGTTGCCAATTGTATCGACGGGTTACTTATAACAAAGTATGATCTCTTATCTTCTTTTTTATTTTCGTATAGATTAGAAAGAAGAAATAACTGTTGAAAGCGGTGCAGTGAAATATAAATATATATATATACATAAATCCATATATATCTGTATAAATTTTATCTAGTCAAGTACCTATTAGAAACGGTCGAATAGGGAAGTTTATTAAATTATTGTCTCGAATGTTTTTGTACTTTTTTGTCTTTCAATCCTATTTTGTTGCAAATAAAAACCGTGCTTGAGTAAGGAAGAGGAAACTGATTCATCTTTTTTATTGGCCATCCACCCTGTGTTCATCTGAGGAAAGGTAAGAACATTATTAATAATTATTAAGGAGAAATGGCTTTTTACTCTTGTTTTGAAATTCAACACCGTTGGAACAGCCGAAATAATTCAGAAATCTGTGTTCCCTCTCTTGAAAAGGCGGCAAACGATTTCTACATATCCTTGCGGGGCCTAACGTTGCATAATTTATTCTTTAGGTTTTTTTAGTATGCTATCTATGCAGGGCGAGTACCGACTTTGCTACATTCGATTCAAATCCTATTACTATCCCAGTATCGTAATGTGCTGAACATTTAGCAGAAATATATTGAGCATTTTATATCACCTTTTTGTCTTAAATTGATTTTAGCCCAATTTTCAGCATTTCAGTATTAAAGTCAATCTCCTCAGAACCTCTTGCTGACGAGAGTGGAATACAAATAATGATATGTATTGCAAATTCCTCCCTGGTAGATGAAATTTTTCAACCAGGCTTTGGTATTCCACATTAGCGACTAGTATATTTTGGCAAAAGATTCAAAATATCATCTGGTAAGCAACGACGAATATAATGGAATTGATCGGGAATCGATCACGAACCACATGATTTTGGCTACCTTGAAGTAAAAGATGGAGGATGGGCTGGAGGGTAGCCATTAGTAGTAGGTGCTCACCCGAAAGAAATGCTTTGGAGAAAAGTATAGGTATGACAATAATTTTATAATTGATCACAAAGAAGAAAAGATTTTGCATGAACGCAATGCTTTGCATTAATATGTGAATAGCGATAGCATCAAATTTGGTTTGATTTCAAATAAAAATCGGTGATTCGCGCGGCAAGTACGGCGACGGATTGGAGCCAACCCTTGGCAACACATGAGGCAGATCCTAATTTTTCTCCATACAGTAGGATTGGACGAAAAATGACTTTCTTTCAGGATCAAATTTGCTCCCTTGCGGGGAACTTGCCAAATTATGTCACGGTCTCAGATCAGAATATTTTTTCAAATTCGGATATAGTTATCCACTGTCACCCTAGCCTTGTGCTTAGCATTTTGCGAAAAGTCAGGCTGAATGCCAAGACAAACACCCATGAAGAATAAATCACTACAGCTAACCTCTTTTTTACTAACAAGAAATAATGCATATAACATTCAAGATCAAGTTTAAAGTTTATCTAGAGATTTTTATGGTTTTACGATGGATAAGAATTATCAACATACAAAATATTGCCGCATGCTACACAAAACATTTATGGCTGCGTGTGGCATCACTTCACATTTTGTCTTTTGCCTTTGCCTCGACATTTGTTTGGATACAATTTTCCGGAACAGGTCGCAATGGTATTGTTATCTCCAGGTATTTTTTGAATACGCAAATGAAATTATTTTCCCTCTTCGCGCGCCATTGGTAAGCAGGTTCAATATAGTCTCAGCTGGACGGGGCTCTTGCTCAGAGTTTTACTTATCACATTGTTTTTCACTGGTTCTTTACGAAATGCCTGAAAAAAATCTATATTATACATCATTTAAATTCTTATCTATCTCATTCATCACAACATTGTACGGAAAAAAACAAGCATTAAATTCAGTAATAAATCTTAATGCTATTTTCAAACCTACATTTTCAATTTTTGTCATTAAATATTTCACAAGGTATTTCTGTTGATATAGCGTCCATGAAGGGGTCCATGGAGAGGAATGCGCCATTGATATTTTAATGGAGGGAGGTTTAGGATGTAAAAGTAATGTAATCATTAAGTTAATTATATCAGTAAGAATGAATGATGAGTGACATTAACTCTTACTCTAGTTTTGCCTATTAAATTTATCTCGGAGAGGTAGAAGGAACGCATTGTGAGGTCGTCCGAGAATGACCAATTAAATCGTTTTTACTTCATACTACCCTTAATGCCGGTTAGTTGAAAAAACTACCAATAGATATGAATTAGGACTAACGATCAAAAATGGTTTCACAGCTTCTGGGCGTTCAGAGAAAAAAATTACCTTAGACTGGACGCCATCTATCATCATTTTGCTGAACTGTAGCACAAAACTGCCGCACACGAGGTATTTAAATTGTATTCAGCAGTTTCTTAGCTGCATTGATTTATTTTCCGCAGTTAACCTCTCAATTCCGTATTATTTCTAAGTAATTTAACATAACGAGGGGTTTTCTTCCGCGATTCACGGTTAGAACTAACAAAACTCGTTTACAAAGCGCATGCAAACATTGAATACAACACTGCGTTTCCCTAAATCCTGATTCACACCATCATTTTTCCCATCCTTTTCGAGGTGGAGTTCTAGCGATCGCTCCGATGATGGAGGAAAAAATAACCGTTTCACGCGATTATTCACCGCGATGGATCGAGGGATGGAAATCCCATCATCCATTTTTTCATTTCATTTTTACTAGGCACGTCCCTTTTTCCGTTGCTGAATCCATCGCTGGCACCGTCCTTCAGCTAATCAGAACGCACGCCTGCTAACATCGATAGCAGCGCCACGCTTGGCTTTTAATTTAACAACAGTTGTAAATACGGAAGGTGACGGAAAAAGTGACGGTGAAAATTACCGTGTGATTCAGAAAAATCATAGGACGAGCGATCAATTCAATGTAAGATCCCTGAATAGCAATCACAGGAGCTAACACTCAGCGGGACGGGAAAAATGAACGTGTGATTCAGGCTATATTTTTAGGCGAATGTTACCATTAAATCAAAAACGACTTGATGCATCTCTTTTTTCGCTTATTTCACTATTTTTCTCTATTTACACCAATTTCACGCTATTTTTTCTATAAACGCCGCCATTGAAAAAAGGTCGCTGAAATTCCGGGCGAAGTGTTCCAAATGGATTATTAATTGCTATTGTTTTATTTGAACCAGCCATTAGAAATGTAATTGCAACCTTTTATGTGTAGTGAAACTGAGGGCGCGCTAGGAAAATCTAAAAATAATTTACGCTATTTCCGAGGGCTTGCAATTCGGGGACAGTGGACGAACGGAAGGTGGTCGTGGTCCTGCTACCGGTTCCTACCCCACCATTCGCCTCCACCTCCACACACCGGCACACCTTCGAAAGGAGAGCGTCTTTACGACCGCAGAGAAGGCAGTAGACCCTCCACCGCACTCACACGAACAAACAGCGCGGAGACTGGGAGCCACATTCCCCCACCATCCCACCCTCTCTCTCTCTCTCTCTTTTTATTGAGCGACATGCCATCGCAAATGGGGGTGGGGAAAAAACTCCCCCTCCCCAACCCCACCTCACTCCCACATTTCGCCGCCTTCCTTGCGCTCCTCGCCGCTCTTCTGTTTTCCTCTCTCCCTCCCTTTTCAACCTCCGCCCGCCCATCTTACAACAATCCCCACCCCCTCTACCGTCGCCCCCTCCCTACCAACCCGTCCGAAACCACCATTGCATGCGCATTCCGTTATTCAATTCTCCATTGTCTTTCACGTCGCCCCCTCCCCTTTCGGCCCCATTTCACCCCCGTCTTCCCTTCCCTTCCGCCAAGAGAAAGAGAGAGAGAGAGAGAGGATTCGCTTGATTTGTGCATCCAAGGGGAGTCCTTCCTTCGTTTATCCTCCCCCTCCCGTGTTTTTTTTAATTTTCTTTCTCGCTTTTATTTTTTATTCATCCCGACTGCCGAAATGCTCTCTCTGGCAGACTTTCTTCCTCTGCTGAGCGGGAGAGAGAGAGAGAGAGAGAGAGGAGGTGGATGAGGGACGTGGCGACTCTCATTTGTTCGTGGGCGTCACGTGGGGGCACTGCTTTATACCATCGCCATTCATTCCTTCGCCGCTTCCATCATCAGCGTTATTATCATTATTCGCGGCAGGCAGCGCATCCCTCCCTCTCATTCTTTGCTTTCGCTTCAAATCGGACTCCTTCAAAGCGTCCATTCTCATTCTCGGCGAGTTCTTTCCCGAGCGCGATGCGTGAGGACGCCACACGGAGAAAAGAGTGCAGTTGAAACTGCCACACTGATCGTGGTTGAAACCCTCGTGGATAGAATATTGGGAATCATAATTAAAATTTCCAGAATATTAGATCGTGTCGCCAGGCCCATTCCAGAATTGTGAGCCATAAATTGAGCTGCCTAGTTAATTTCACCAGGCAACGGCTTATAGGCCATTTAGCTATCACGGAAAGCCGGCGGAGGTCGATTTTTAATGTCTCATGGTCGATTTTTCCGTAAATTTGCTCACGAAAAAATCAATCACCTAAAAAAATAGTGTATAAAACCAGATTATTTTCTACTGAATGGTGTAGTGATTGTAATAATGGATTTAGTTGGTTTATATTTTACTACACTCTGCAATAAAATATTAACAGGGTCGTAGTTATTCAAACTAGATTTTTTTCCGTGCAGCCAGCCGCATAGGCGGATCTAGAGGGGGGAGGGGGGGCACGGGGGCACGTGCCCCCCCAGACCCTTAAAAATTATGCAAGATTTATAATACGGTCCCATTATCATTGCGCTCGTTTTGTATTACGAGGTATCCTTGTGCCCCCCCCCTCCCCCCAGAAAGAAATCCTGGATCCGCCCCTGGCCAGCCGGTCAAATGGTCACCGAACGCCGCGCGCCGGCTCGCCCAGTCGTAAGAGACGTGGGCGAAGGAAATGACTAACTATCCACCCGTCATCCCTTATCTCCCGATGACAAAGAGCATGTAGTTCGCAGAGGTGGCCTCGTGTCGTGGCCACCAATGCTTTGGGATGGACTGCTGAAGTCGTGACGTCACGGAACGCTAGTCATTTGTTTATTTTTCCAAACAAACCTTTTCGACTTACCTTACAGCATTAAAGTGAAAGTTTCGTCACTTTCCAGTCTCACCAGTGAAGTTTTTTTTTAACACTATAGTTAGCTAAAATCGTATTATTAGGCAGGTAATTAATCATTAATGCACTCATATCGTTCGGCCAGATATAATTGAAACTGAAATTTAGCTTTCAAATCACAATGCTTCCACAGGGCGACCGTGTTTCCCAAAGCATTTTGATTATTACCTTGTTGCCTTATTTTCCACTAATTAGAGTCACATGAAAAGTTTAAAAATCACGCCCAAATTCTACATACTACAAATTTTTCTGTTCACAATACCCATTCTGGGAATTTTTAACGTTAGCATACAACTATTTTAGGGGTGGATTGAGCCCCCCTCTACGTAGTCTCTATCTGGACTGGTGAAGTCTGACATCATATCAGCCGGTTGCCATGACGATCGCCCTTTTTTCCTAACAAATTCAAGTTACTACAGTTCTTTCATACGGAATTTTCGAACAGTGAATTTATGATCCTCCCGGTATCTTCAAGCTATCTTATCACCACTGCAAGTCGCTATAGGGTGTCCGCAACAAACCATATTTTCATTCAGAGTGTGGTGTTAACTTTCGATGCATTAAACTGTTTTTTACGATAGGAGCAGACGACATTGGCATACCTAAGGCACTTACACGGTCTAATAATAATCCATGTTGGCCTAAATTGGCATGGCAAATTTAAATAGGGTCTGCATGTATTATTACTGTGCCTGTACACAAAATATGAATATCTTAGCGCTTAATTTACGTGACACGAAGTCTATTCACTGGTGTTCTCGAGGCTTATTTTTTATCTGCTGTACTTACTTAAGTACTTACTGTGTTTATCGGGAAACCGTATTCTCTTCAAACTAAAGGATTATTTTCTAAATTAGAAATTATAAGTGATTATTCGAAGTAAATTCACTTTTTTCCTATTCCGCACAAAAACTGAACGTGGTGCAGGTAAGACAGCTATTCGACAGCTTTGTAGTTCGCCGGTTTCTCATAGGTAGTACGGCAAGCACTTAATTTATCTTAACTTGCAAACTAATGTTAAAACCCACCGGAATGGCTATTGTAAACAAAACTATCTATGAGTAGAATTATTGGGCGACTTCAGTAGTTTATATATCACTCTCATATGTGAAAAATGCAGCTAAAAGGTAATCAATCACCTCTTGGGAAAAATCGGCGTCCTATGGTAGAAATGTGATTTGAAAGCTCAATTTCGGACTCAATATTACCTGATAGCTTGCAATATGAGTATAAAAATAATCGATCCTGCCATATGATACCGATTCGGCTAACTTTATTGCTAATAACTCCGCTGACGAGACAGGACTCCATACTTTCACTCTTAACAAAGGATAAACTTTCACTCAATACTTAAGATAGGCCAAATGTAATTTTGGAAAAATAATCAAATGACTAGCGTTCTGTGACTTCACAACTTTACCCGTCGATAGATCGTAAACAAAATCCATGCCTTGAGGCTGATGGGGAAAGGGCGAGAAAATCATTGCAAGCGATTACTTCTTTTCGCTTATTAACTAGAAACTATTAACTAAGAACAACATACCGTCGTTTTGTACTCAACCCTCTATTATATTTTTCCTTGAAATGCGCGGTTCTACCAGTGCTCATATATTAGTATATATTTATATTCTAAGTGCACTTGTAAACCGGTCCCACCTTTAATATTTTTAGTACGACCTGCTACTCAAATAAGATAAACTGGTCGCATTAACCGTGTTAGTATTGGAAGTTGCTCATATTTTCCAAGTGCAGTTTGCACCGCTTTCATACCATGTGCACTTATATACCATGACATCTCGAATTGCATTCCCATAAAGATTTGGCCACGTGCTAATAGTAGGTTTTATTGCCAAGAACTCTTACCAATGCAACGATCCACGATTGTTTCCGTATCGTTGGAGAAGGCACAACTTACAAAATCGTGCAAGAAGCTTTCAAGTGAAGCGGAACTGTTCTTGTCAAGAAAGAACCGATTATCCTTGAGTAATGGGGCTTAAGATTTAGCATGATCACGATTAGAGATACGTGAAAATCGCACTTTCAATAACAGTTTATTGCATTTTGTAGCGTCTATTTTTTATTTTCATTATGAGGTAGATGACGATAAAGCGTAGTGAAACACAGAATATTTGAAACACAGACAAAATACAGAATATTTTAAATAATTATGTTGTAGAACAATAATAAATTAAGGAATAAGACGCATAGTGGCGGAGGTGTAGCTTGCACGCGCCCACTTGTAGTTCGCCAACCAACCAACGGAGTCCCAGCCAACTAGCAGCTGGCCAGTCGCTCACATGCTTTAAGCGGTGAGTGTCGGCGGAGCATTTAAACTGCGCTCGGCACAAAATGTACGAATTTTGCCGTCGAAAAGGCAAATTTGCTAAAAATATCATAAAAGTGCAGTCATCACATCTATGTCGCATTTATTTGCGCACATCACATATATATCGCATTTATCGCATTTGCGATTTTCACGCATCTCTAATCATGATGAATGAAAATGTCAACTGACCAATCTTCTAAAGAAGCGTTAGAAAAAAATCATAATTGTCAAAAACAGTTTTCTCAAAGAATTTACTCAGATATTTTTCTCAAGGAAGAGGCTACATGCTCTGGGAGGGTCTCAACAAGTGCTTGAAGCCTATTCCTATAGAAATTGCTTGAATTCAAAATATTTCTGCTCCTAACAGCAGTTTGTGTTACTTATGTCAAATGCCAATCTAATCGACTGCGCGTTTTCAATGAACGGATTTGGATTCTTCGCGTCAAGCGGAGGGACACCAAATGGCAGTATGACTACGCGGTCGTTTTCGTATTCCGCACATTTTATCACCTTCAAAAATGGTCGAAAACAGGTCCGCTAATCCATAGGTCTGTATTCTAAAAAATGTCCAGTAAGCTGGTTGTTGCGAACGGGTGTGAGGGCTGTGCGTGAAACATTCCTGCCATAAATGGTGCAATGGCATGTGGTGACGTTATGCGGGGGTGGATGGTGGTAAAAACAAAAACGTGCAAAGAAACGACCTATTACCGTTGACATATGCGAAGTTTGGACGCTCGCGGTCAGGAAGGTTTGGTGAGGGGTATTGTGCGGAATACGGACTGTCGCGGTCAAGGCAGCTATGGACACTGTGGGAAAATGACCTTTTTGTCTACTGAGGCAGATAAAATGTGCGGAGTACAAATGAACCGGAGTACAAATCCACTTTGGGGACGCAGTTGTGAAGAACCATTTGGCATCACATCATCTCAGAGGGAGAGTAACGCACATATAGAACCTGCCCCTTAATATATGGATATTGAAAGTCTCACGTGTGATATCAATAGTTTACTTAGGGTTTTCTTCAATTCAGAGTTTGACGGAATATTTACGACTTCATATTCTCGTAAGTATCGGATTTTTCTTTGTCAAACAGAAGTCGGTTGCTGCCAGCTCCGCAGATTATGGTTTTGTTGAAGTCTGCGTTCTTAGGATTTCTCAAGGTAAGTGCTCATTTCAAACTCTCAGCACCATTTTAGCCACTAATCTAGCTCTATAAGTTGACAATCCTATTGAGGGAGAAGTTAACTTACGAAGATAGCGATACATTTTCAATTCAATTGGCATAATTTTCAAAAGAAACCTCAGTTTTTAGGTAATTTATGACAGTTCAATGTGAAACCCATCTCCTGTCATTAGAATATTACTTAAAGCACGGCACGGCAAGGAGGTAATGATATTTCTTAAAACAATTCGATAGTTGATGATGCATGATATGAGTAATATTCACCAGAACGAGATCACGGTCGTCAGTCGATATTAGTTCAAAGTATGTCACCCTATATTTTCCCTAAAAACAACGGCTGTAACATTCTGATAAATATCATGCTATTAGAAAATAAAAGTGTATTGCTATCTACGTGAGTAAAATAGATAAATTCGCTCAATAGGATTGTAATATTTAATTGTAATACGCTTACTACAGTAGGCAATTTTTGCTCAAAATACGCCCGTTTTGCTGCACACTGAAGCAACATTTTGATTCTAGTTGCATATTGGCCAATAATAATTGTATTAAATCAGTAGGCCTCGGTGGTGACGGGCTAAAGTCCTTGCTTGACGAGAGGTCGCGGGTTCCAGTCCCGCCTGGGTGTGTCGCCTCTATCCAGGACATGGAATGATCGTGCATGTTTAACTGTTAAGTTAAAAACCCCGATGCAATTGGCCAATGGCGCTGTTTTCGGTGGCACAGAAATAAATTAATTCCCTCTAGTAATAAAAAGTGGCAAAACTACGCCCACTGTTGTAGTGTATACATGAAATCAAGAAATCTTACAAAGTAATAATTTGGATATTCTATCGCAAGGAACTTGGAGATTTAAATCTTAAATTAGGAGCGGTTATCTTTGCTTAGGAGACCATTTTGGATTCGATGCAGTATATCTGTTACTGATAGCCATGTGTAGACGCACTTGCTTCAATTCCTAATTGCTTCTCTGTTTGAGCATTGCTGCCGACGATCGCGGAAGGCCTATCGTAAATGAAATCAGAGTTGCAGTGAATTACAAAAGGCTTTTATTTCCGCGAGATTTTATAGCTTCTGCTTCCCGTAAGCATTTATTTTCGCCATATAAATTCCAAGTTATTCACGCAGTAGCCAGTTTAACGCGCGCGCAATAAACTTCGGAGCCTATAACATACGGTCGAATGTCGACACGTCACTTGTACTCCATTATCACCCTGTGCTGTTATAGCTCCCGGTCGCTCGAAGTATTATTTACGATCTCCACAAAAAAAAGTAGTCAACCAACTGGGAATTCTCGATGTTCTTCGCCACTTATCCACGTGAAAGGAAACAGGGGTATTGCGAAAGGTGTGATGGCTTTCACTGTGTAAAAACCTCTCCAAATACTTTTCCTTGCGATTTTTGACAGTGACAGTCCATGTTTCTCTTCTGGATTATCCGTGATCCAAGACATCTGTAACAGTGTCCAAGCAGCAAAGCATACTTTGCGCGTGACACGGCGATGACGTAACAGTGGTCGTTATTGAAGGCATAATGAACGATTACAATGCTTTAATATATTCGAACGTCTTCGCTTCAGTGGGGACACATTCAGAGCAAATTCAAAAACTATTTGGTTGTCATTAGAAGGTTTTGGAAAATGAAAATGCAGGAGCAATTTCCGCAATTTTACATTTATTGATACTACCGGTTTCGCTTTTCATCATCATCAGGTCAACACCTGATGATGATGAAAAGCGAAACCGGTAGTATTAATAAATGTAAAATTGTGGAAATTGCTCCTGCTTTTTCATTTTTCATTATGTCACGTTTTCACTCCATCTCGCCTGAAACCTCAGAAGATTTTGAAATGACTTCAGTGATTGAAGAGAATTAATTAAGAATGAAGTATTTTTGAACCAACGTGACACCTGTAGTAGAAATAATTGTGTCAAATAGTTTGCAAATTGCAATCTTTTCGTCAGATTTTGCACTATTTATTATTCGATGCACTTTGGTAATCAGTTAGTTGCATTTGGTCCTTGCTCTTATCTTGACTTATTTCAGGATCGCGTATCGGTAAAAGTACTTCACAGCTGGTACATGCATCAATTAAGCAATTTTTATTAATTATGTAAACTTCCTTTTAGGGCTTAGAAATCGGAGTGACCTCCCAATCCGTAGCACTTAAGGACTTCCGAAGACTTCTATGGCAATTGCCACGTGCTAAAGCTCCACGCTAGACGTTTAGGCTAACGGCTTTCATTTTCAAATAGGCTTGGGGTGCATTCGGAAACATGTTAACGGCGTCGCAAGGCTGAAGCATGCGTGCTATTCTGAGCTTGCAATGCGGACACCACTTCTATGTCCAATATGCGCTCTGAGCTAATTTCAAAGAAAAGAAACTAATAGGTGCATATTCGGAATTGCTCTGTTATGTAAGGAACCGGCTGTTTTATAACTAACATTCTTACCTAACAGTTCACATATTTGTGTATTTTTCCTCGCAAAAAGTACATTTGTTTTATGGGTGGAGGTTAGTCAGTATTGAAACCATGGAAGAGAACATGAATTCGTGTGGTGCCAAATAAACCATATTATTAACCATGAATTGTGACTGTACTACAGCTAACTATGCAACATAACTTATTTGTTTGCTTGGTAGTTTTCCCATCAGATCTTGAAATAAATGTAGACCTCCGACTGATGCATATGGTCCTCCAACCGGCGTGTTTTGTCAGGCGTCATCGAGGCCTTGGAACGTTCTTTTGACTCAACCCCTGATCTTTTGAGGAACAGGTTACATCTGTTGTTAGTCTCGGAAATTAGGAGTTCACTTTTCTCTGGGCCTTTGGGTAAAGGGTGTCCTTGCATCTCAATGTTTATCGCTTCTTACCTGGTCCGATTTTCATTGATCTCTTTATTCATTCTTTTTAAATGAAAAATTTGCATGATTAAGAATAGATATCCTTAGTAAACAGGGTAATAATGGTCTTATCTTCTTCGAATGTAATTAACCCATTTTTTGTTGAGTTGATTTTATTGAGTAAAATTTTCGCTCGTCTATTTCTTGTGCATCAATTTTAGACACACTTATTCACTGCGAGTGAGGAAAAATTGTCGCTGGATAAAAATACACTGGTAACGTTGAAGGCTTGAAATTAAAATAACTTAAATAATTTATATGAAACAAGGAAAACCAAACCCGTTTATGTTTCAAGCGACGTCATCTCACAATTTGAAATAATTAGTATCACCCTTAAACTTCACATTAATGGCGCCACTTTAATGACGCGCGTGATTTTCATTAATATCACCTCCGTCTGAATTCTGAGGTAAAAATCTGCTTCACGATGGTCGGGAATAGTTACTTAAAAGGCAAAGCACTTATCCACAAATGTTATCTGCGGGAAGCTTTCTCCACCACGTATCGTCACCGACTATAACGTAAATTCTCAGTAACTAGAAACAGCGAAAATACTCGAGATTTCACTCTCGTAAATCCTTTTTGCTGGCATTCTTTGACGAAATGACCGAAAATAAACGCTACTTTCACACGGTAAGACGCTCTCTCTACATTGAAGCCGACATTACGTCAGTGGAGTCGCCCGGCATCTGAAGCATTAACCATCGGTATCCATGGACTTTTTTACGATTCACTTGGCAACCGACGTCAGCGGTCACCGGTTTGGCTTATATTGCTCCCGACCGTAGATAAACGGGCATTGGAGATCACTTTTGAAATAATGTGCACGCAATTTATACCTAATAAGGGTTCAAGACTAGTTTACCCAACGTAAGCGTGAGCAAATACGCATGCTTACGTATAAAATGTCACGTATTCTGCATAGCTGTACGGGCGCACAATATATATCACGAGTTTTCCTTAGGTTTTACTCGGTAACAGGAGAAATTTTTGGTATTAGTCCCGACGATCTTTTTCCATTCCTTTTACCGACGCATAAAACGATTAAATTAATTTTCATGCAAAAGTCGCCGACTTTAAAGAACGAAGGACAATAATGCGATATGAATATCTATAGATGGATGAAATTGAACAATTTTTGTGCCATAAATACGGTATCATGATTTGCTCTGTTATTTCTATTAAATGGAAAACTCAGAAATGATTACAGTACACATCCTCTTTGAAACCAAGTTCGAGCTCATTTCCCCAACTAGAATATCATGAACACATTTTAGTGATTTAAATAATTTTAGTCCTTAAATGTGGGGGTTCTGCAGAGGACATGTTGAAAAGGTAAGCTTTAGAGCGGAGCTCCCTTGGGGGTGTTGTTGACAACTGTGCTTCCTCTTGGAAATTGATATATTTTAACCGAATGAAGCATCATCGCCGCCTGAATTTTAGTACGTTAGGATTAAGGAAAAAAAACAAAAGATACTTTTTTTTAAGATAAGTATTGCTGGAAAAACGTTCATTATTATCAAACCATCCGGCAGTTTTCATGTGGTGACATCATTGGCATATTTTGGTCCTCTTAGGGGAGGGGCTTAGCCTCTTCGCCCCCTCGACTACTGATGGATGCCTTAACGTTTATGAGGAGAAAAGAAGAGGCTAAGCTATGATGACTAACAAACTAAGGGGGTGAACATTGTTGGTGAATATGTAATTGGCTCCTCATTCCCATTGGTATTTATTGTTTTCCAATGAAAATTTCTACCCTTTTCTCTGCTTATTCAGCGATGTCAAGCCATAGTGCTGACATCTGCGTTCCAGTAAAGTCGTTGGATTGTGTTCCTCATTTTCACTTTTTCTCCGTGACTGTTATAAAAGTACTATCTAGCACGTGATAGCCTCTCGTTATTTCAAATCAATGGTATTTGTTCTACTTTTAATGCTCGGTTTGAATCTAAGGGAAGTTAAGCGATAAAAACAAAATACGCAAAACATGGAATACCCCTCGCTCTATACGAGCATTGATTTAATTAATTTACACGAACATAGTCATTGGAGTCACAGCTTTTTCCTATAAATTGTTAATTTTATCAACCTAGCACATTTAAATTTGAGTTATCATCTAGTTATCTTTTGGTCGTTGATTAGAAGTTCGCTTCAAAATCGAAGGCTTCCTTCGTCAAGAGTGACCGCTGAAAAAGGAGGGAAAGAGAGGCAATGTCGATACCAACCTGGTTTTTGGGGTTCCTATCGGCATTTGGTGTCCCCAAACCAGTTTATTAGAAGAGGAAAGAAGTCGCCTCCCATCCCATCTATAGCCTCATTCAGACGCATTTAAGGTGGTGAATTGTATATGAATATCCTCATTGTGCAAAGACTTTTGAACTATGTTTTCGTTGTCAAATCGTTTAAAAGCAGTTCTGGTATTACATGACCTTATTTTGTCTCATACGTCGAGATCAATGGACATAAGTTGTCATCTTAGCTTCACTTACCGTTCATTAGGAATAGTAGGCAGCTAATAGTTTTCTGTGCTCCGTTGCACTTTAAACAGAAAAGTTGGAAACACTTGAACAGTTTTTCGGAGGAAACAGTTACTCTAACTATTGTTCTCAATAAATAGTGAGTAAAACGTCTTCAGAATTCTTTTATGAGTCATAGTTTCTGACGAAGACAGTCGTCGAGGTACGAGTGGAAGGGTTGAAAGCCTAATGATTGTGTTACGCTGGATAAATTATGGAAGGTATAACGGAGAAGATATACATACTTAAATATGATGAGGTCAGCTGGCAGGAGAGCAAAATGTAGAGCTGTGTCTAACCAATTTTCGGATTGTTGACTAATGATGGTCAGTAGCGTAACTAGGTATATGCATTGGGGGGAATGGGATGCCTGGGGTGGCGATCCCCCAACCCCCAGCAGGCAATTTTTTCGGGAAAATGTTTGAAAAATGACATACCTGGATATACATTTTGTATCATTTTGGCACTAAATATTTAACTTTAGGCAGATGTAGTTATTAAAGTTAAAAATAAGACAATAGTTTTAAATAACTTTTATATTTCTCAGAGGTTTTGAGGGGGGGGGGATCTATCCCCTCATAACCGCCATAGTTACGCCACTGATGATGATGCGTCATTCAAGATTTTAATGTCACTCTGCGAAGGAAAGAGGTGATGATGAAAGGAGATAATATCGCACCCTCGAATGGTGCACTGCCTGTCGAGCCATACGAAGGTGAGCTTTACTCTTGAAGGCTTTCGTCCGTAAGGTGAGTGAAATATCTATTCTTATTATTAATTTCTATACCAATCTAAACATCGCGAGAGTCTTTAGCGGTTACCAGCCTAAGCCTAGTTCGTTTTTCACCTGTGACTTAGCTTTCTGTACGCTCGCAGCATTTTTTGTCGACATTGAAATTTACAATCCGTCGTTCTCAGGCACCGGGTGAGTGAACGTAAATTTTCAGCCGTATAGAGTAGGTATGGAGGGGACATAATCTCGCGCAAGACGTGCGAATGTGGGTTTTGTTCTATTCTCCCTCGCCACTTACTCCCAGCCGGCAGGGGGAGGATGAGAAGGGGGAGGGAGGGGAGCGGGCGGCGGCGGTGGCGTCTTCGCTTCCATTGGCGGACAGCCCTCCCTCCATCATTCAACCCCCCCCCCCTTCCTCCCTTTAATCCCCCTCCCCCTCCCGAACGACTCCGAACTATCGAATGCCATGGAGAGCGCATCGAAGGAAGTGTCCCCAGAGGAAGTGGTGGGGGGGGGGGAGAAGGGGGGAGGGAGGGCGGGAGGGGAGGGGGTTTGGGTTGTCGTGGCGACATTCCTGCAATCTCCTCCAGCCAACCAACAGTGCCATCCCTCTCCCCCCTCACACCCCCTCCGATTTCCACCCTCGGCCGGAGCAGCGGCTAATCCGCGCCCGTAGCTTCCCTCCGCTGCCATTCAGCCGCTGCCCAGCACATACATACATACACCTACCCACGACCTTTTTCTTCCATTTCTCACGATCGGATGCGGCAGACTCGTTCCCCGAAGGTCACCGCTTCGACTCCCCGACGCTCTGACTCCTGAATTCCCCTCCTTTCCCACCTCTTGCCTTGCAGTAATTGTCTCTTCTCTTTGTCGTATTTTTAAGTAATTAATTTTATTGCTGTTTCACTGATAAATTTGCTATGCTATGGATTTTATGTAGCTAATTTCTTCTTGTAAATTTGCCTAAGCTCTCACTCATGCATAATTTTCCTCCCCATGTCGGCGGCAAACGGAGTAACTACTGAGTGCAAAGGGAGTAACTACCGAGTGTTCGATGAGCGATTCCCCGAGTTAGTGAGGCAACATGTTAAGGTTTTCATTTTCAATCTTCAACAGACTAGTTCAGTTTTTAACGCTTTAATGCAAGCGTTTTACACGATGGGATTTTCCGCATATCAGTTTATATGTTTCGCATATCAATTTATATATACCGCATATCAGTATATATCGGTTTAAAATTTCTTGGATTTTTGAATACCTGAAATTAGTGCAATTTGAGTCCTTAATGATTTGAACCATCGTCTAGTGTCAACCAATTTTCGATTTGATTTCGAGAGTTCATATGTAAGTAACTATTGACAACAGAAGTCGATAAGGGCGATCATCATTCAGTTATAATGCCATATTATAATGCCGCTTAATCTCAGTTTTATTCTTTTTCATTTTTTATATTCATTCATTATATTTAGGTTCCATACTCTCGGTCACATGGAATATATCATTTCCTCATAAAACCATGCTCACGTTGAAAGCACTTAAGTCATTTAGGTATGATATTTACGATGAAATCTTAATTTTGGAAACATTTTCAGCCAAACAAGGTCAACTCTCCAGCATCGCGAAAATACAAGTAAATGGAAAATCATGTCATTATCACTCAACGATTCAACCAAAAGGTTGATTTTGACAGGTGAGGGTAAGAGCGCGCCACCCGATTAAGCCACTGGCATGTGAATTTCACAAATTCGGAGTGGGTTTCAACTCCATTCCCTTGGTCACTTCTCGGCTGATTTTTGTTTAGGGATATCCAAAGGTTTCACCCGTGTTTGAACCCAGGACCCTTCGATCAACAGCCAAGTGCTCAAGTTAATGGGCTACCACGGTCTACCATATCATAGTTGTTATTATTAAATTATTCTACCGATTATGGTAGGTTTGCATGGAGTATTTAAGTAGTATTCTGGTAGTTTTTTCCTCCCTTCATCGGCTTCTCTCTTCAATTCACAATAATGCCTTCTCCCTTTTATTCTATCTTAAAATTCTATTCTTTTCTTTCCTTTTCCTCATTTACCCATCATTCTACCCTCTGACACTATTTTCAACACCCTCTCAATACTCGCTCCATCTAAACATTGTGTCTCCTCCATATTTCCTCTAGAAGCTGCCTCTCATCACCCACCATGTGCAGCACTTCGTCTTTCCTCCTCCTCTCCGTCCACTGCTCCTTCTCCATTCATCTCCACACTCACATCTTGATCGCTTCCAGTCTTCACTAGTATTCCTTTATAAGTGTCCACGTTTCCGCACCGTAAAGCTATACACTCCAGATAACTTCACTAACCTTTTCTTTTAACTCTTACGTAACGATCCTCTTACAATCTCCTTCCTATCCATGATCCCCTCCTTTGCAAGCGCAATTCTCTTCCTGATGTCCTTACTGCTGAATCCGTTTTCTGCTAATGTGCGGCCCAAACAGTCGGACTGCTCTATTTGCTCAATTTTTCCCCACCACTTTTTATCTTGAGGCTCATATTCCTTGCTCGCTTTACAGAACTGCAGAGCGTTGGTCTTTTAGTGATTAATCCTCTAGCCCTATTCTTCGCAACGCTTTTCCATCGCATCCACTAGAGTCTGCAGCCCTCTCGCTCAGTGGCTAGTCATAGATTGTTCATCCGCGAACCTCACTGATTTGAATATCACGTATAACAGTATAACAATGTGTTATATTTAAGTCAGTGATATTTAAATCAATTACCGCTCTCAGTGACGGCTGGGCTAAGTCCTCGCCTGCCATAAAAGAGGTCGCGGGTTCGATTCCCGCCGGGGTAGGTTGACCCTATCTAGGGCATGGTTGTTCGTGCAGGTAAAATTGTATAAATTAGGTAGTTGAAAACCACGATGTAAAATGGTTTTATTGGCTGTTTTCGATGTGTCGTTTTCGGCGGTGTGGGAATGAATACATTGAAATAAATAAATACGCACCTGAAAAATCTTCCGTAATTTAAAAGACGAGAGCTTGTGGCGCAACCTGTGGCGCCTCCAAGGGACGCGAGGAGAGTGGTGACGTCACGACCGCTCCCACTCTGGAGACATCCACTCGCACAGGAACGCACGCACTCACTCGCTGCTTATCGCACCGGCAGGACAGCCCAACCTCTCTCCGACCCCACAATATATATTTCCTCCTTATCGGTTACACTGTAAAATAATGCTCCCGATTGGAAGGCCGCACTCTGCCCCACTCAGGGGGGCACGGATGGGGGGCCACTAGCGTCACCTGTCACAGGCCACCCAAATGTCCTAACACGGGCGACACGACTCACACCGCTCCTCTGTTTACCAATCGAAGAGCTGAGTGCAAGAACCTGTTAATGACCGATTTCTGCAATATTGAGGTTTCCATAAACACCTCCCCATTCCCAGCAGACATTTCATACAATAAGTTGACATGGTTGATATTTTAAGCTGCGTGTCCAGAGATTAGGGTCATATTCCAGAGCCTCACTCAATCTTAAGTCGTCACTATACCATGCGAGGCCTCGGTGGTTCAGATTTCAGACAAATTTGAGTTTGAGTAAGATATCGTATTTCATAAACTAACTTGCACTCAACTCACTTGAGGTAGTCTGATTGTGGTATAATTTGATGTGGTTGAATTAATAATAATAATGCATTTATCTAAACTAATCATTCACGGTCACCTGCTTATCAAAAACTAGTATTGATGCGACATAATAATAATGATATCACTCGTGGAAGTATTTTGACGAGAAATATTTCATTTTAAAAACGTGTTGTGATAGCGACAGAAATCTTGGAACTTGGCGACTCAATTTGAGTTGGGACTTGAGTCAGCTCTCGGAGAACGAACGTGGCATCCAAGTCGAGTTTGAGTCTGGATCAAGACTTGAGTAATGCTCTGGAATACGGCCCTGAGTCTCGAGAGTCAGAACACAAGTGAAAATGGGAGTGAGACCGCTCTCGCAGAAAACCTACGATAAGTCTTGGAGACTTCAATTGTTGCCAGAGGACACAATGCTTCCCAATTCTCATCGAGACAAAGTTTCAGAGTTCGAATCAATTTCGTTCTCTTGAGACTGGTCTCAGAATGCAAATAGTGGCACACTTTTCAGTAATTCTCCTTCAGTGGAACATTGTTGAGATATATCTACAGCGTTCGACGTTATTATTTCTACGATACGTCTTTTATTTCAGCACTACTACTTCAACCGCTGTGTTTTAAGAAACCCACCTTTAGATTATGTTTAGACACTCGTATTATTAAAATTTCAATTGTTTTAACATTGATAAGCATGTTTGAATCGATTTCCATCCCTAAATTCTAGCTAGCATGCTGATGTATTCTTAAGTACAACAATTGTTTTGTTTTCACTGCCTGAAAAATGATAAACTCCCAAATTTGAAATATTCTTAAATCTTATTGTCGATGTAAATTGAATTGTGAGTAATAAAATTTGCAATCGTCTGCATCGATGTTCAAATCATATTATCAGAGCAATTTTTAGAGCCTGTGCGTGCCATATTGCGTATCGACTAACCATGCTGTGGCTCTAAATGAAATTACGTGGCTTTCGGTTTGAGGAAAGCTCGATAAAGCGTGGAAAAATATCAGTCATGGGATTGTAAATTAGTTCTAGCCTACATGGACCGAATTGGGGAGTCATGCTAAGGGAACTACTGCTACTGAGATGAAAATTGTGTAGAAGTAAAATTGAGTTCTTGAGAATTTAGGTTATATGAGTTGTTGATTTCCGTGAACTGGTTAAAATGCCTGATGGGGACATCCCTTTAATTTTTGGTTTGAACATGGCCAAAGCAAAATCTTTTTGGCCGGTTATGTCACCTAAATATTTCATAGGTATTTTATATTTAAAGGAGTCAAACTAATTGTGCTGCTGAATATCATAGGTTTATTTTCAGAGCGAGGATCTTGGAACTGTATTGTCCAAGCGCTAGGTTTATTTTTACGCACTCATCCGGGCCAAGCCATATGAAAAGGTCCAATGCGATTGCGAGACTATTGGAGAGATAACCATTCCTTAGGAGTCAATGAACTAATGATGCAGCAGCAGCAAACTAATGAATGAAAATTGAACTTTGTTTTTCCACATAAATATTTATGTGGAAAAACAAAATTCAATTTTCATTCATAATGAGTAAATTCCACAAAGTGACGCCTCAAACCATCAACTTCAGCAGCGAACTAATTTCATGTTATTTTTAATTTCCATTCTAAAGTGCCATTTTTCTAAGTTTGTGCAGAGAAATTTCTGGGTTTTCTAAGCATTTTGGTAGGTAGCTTGTTTTTCTCAGATATCAGATTTAGGTGAACGTATTAAATATGTGTATGCGATACATTAAGTGGGTTATAATATCTCATCTATCGTAGCATGAAATTGATTTCAATTCATTGATATTTTGAAATTTTCATTGCTATAACGTGTAGTTGAAAACGTTAAAGAAGGTAGACACATTACCAATTTATTTTAAAGAGAGAACAAGATCATAAAATTTCTTCAGATTCACCTATAGAGTACCCTAACATTAGTGAACATGAAACAACAATTTAAAGCCAAAATCTGGGATGCATTTATTTTATAAAGTTTTTATAAATTCGATTTGTTACATGTCATCATGTCCGGATCAACTCAATTTTAACCCACTTTACGAAATCTTCCAAATATTTCGTAAAGTGGGCTCAAATTTTCATAGAATACTTGGAACAAGAATACTACAATGCGACATTTTCACACTTTCACTATGGTTTTAAGTGTAACTCGATTGCTATTCGGAATTTAATATTAAATATGGAGATCAATTCCTAAAAATGGCAAACCAAAATCCGATGGCGGAGCTGCAATCATTTAAAGGAACGAGCATGATAGAGAGTCAATACAACTTTATTGTTTACGCCAAATTTAATTGAAAAATAATTGATGACAAAAGAAGAACAAGGGGATACATTAATAAAAATATGATTAACTGTATGTCATTCATTTTCGTAGTTTCATTCCATTTGGCAGTTTGCCGGCCTCGGTGGCGCCGCGCCGGGGTAACACCCCCGTCATCCAACCTAGAGGTGGTTGGTTCGAATCCCGCTTGTGTGGGTTAACCACACCATCCAGGGCATGGATGTGTGTGATTGTTTATACGAGTAAATTGTAAGTCAGGAGTAAATAGCCCTAAATTTAATTGAAATAGAAGACGAAGTTATTATTATTATGAAGTTATGATGTTAAATATAAAATTAGCGTCACTTATAGCGGAACTTTTGTATGGAGAAATTTATTTCGGGACTTTGAAAGGCATATAGATAACGTATTGCATTCTTCTTAGTTCACTATTTAAGCTTTGATTTTTTATAAAAAATTATTTTTATCAAATATTATTTATAGAGTAGACAAAATCCGGCAGGGAGAGACCAGTGGGGAGGGAGCAGGATGGTGGCCGGAGAGGGTGCGGGGTGCGGCCGGGATGCTGTTCGTCCTTCTTTGTTGGGCGAATTGACGCGGGTTGGATTGTGGGCGTTCGCTTTGGTTAGTGGGGGGGGGGGCGGTGGAAAGGGGAGAGGAGAAGAAGGGGGAGGGCATAAATTCAAGAAGCGCGGGGTTTCAGTTCAGGTAGCCGACAGTGTGGTCGGGGCATGAGGGGGTGAGTGCAGGAGGGGGAATGAGGAAGGGGGGGACCCTCGTGGAGTTGGTGCGGGCGGAGGGGTGAGGAGAAAGGGAAGGCGGGAGGGGATAGCGACGAGGAGGAACGGGGGTGGGAGAGCGATTGTCGGGGTCGATAAGCGGCAGTGGCTTCTTCTTCTCTCAACCCTTCCCACCGAAACCTCCAACCCTTGCCTCTCCCCTCTCCATTCCGTGGCCGCAAAATGAGAAAATCGAGCGCGATAGGGAGGACCTCCATCGGGAAAACATGGCGACCGGCTGTCTTCGAGAGGTAGAGGGAGGGAGGGGTTGGGGAAGGGGGGGCCGAAAAGAGGGAGTGTCTCCAAACCACCTACCCCCTCCCAGGATCCACCTCAATTCTTTTTCGGCCGGTTCCTCCGAACGGCCGAGTCGTTAAATCCAAGGCTACCGCAATTGTTTATAAACTCAATGCCCCCCTCAGTCCACGTCCAAAACAGCCGTTAACATCTGTGGTCAGTATTTTTCAATAAAAGTCATCCCCGGAATAATTTAGAGCAGCCACTGTCCCTTTAGCCGACTTGCTCCTTGACATTCGAATACGCATATGGCCGGGATAGTGGATGCGGCCTTCTCTTTGAGATCTATCGTGGGCAATGGGGGTGGTCTAGGAGCCGGCCAATCTCAGCCGCAAGATGTCCTAGAGGCAATATCAACACAATGGGCGTACTAATGAAAATATTCATTTCATAGTCAGAATTGTGATGGAGAAGCTTTGCAGCATCTAAGGATTTGCAGTAAAGTTTTCTCGGGTTTCGCACCGGGTCAGTTCCTCTACGACTCCTTCCGACGTTTCGATGAACAACTCGCCCATCGTCATCAGGGATCGAGGGATCCAAATCTTGGATTCCTGATTCCCGGAAGACGATGGGCGAGTCGCTTACCGCAACGTTGGAAGGAGACAAGGAGGACCAGACCCGGTGCGAAATCCGAGAAAACTTTACTGTAAGTATTTTCCGAGAAAAGAACCAAAAATTATATCATCTAAGGACTTGCTTTAACGATTTTAAAGATTTAAATTTTACACGTAAGTTACGAAAAAAAATGCCGGTCTTATGTAACATTTTTTTCCAACTCTTTTGTTAGAATGCCAGTACACGTTTAAAGAGGAAGATACTACGCCGTAATTGCCCACAGAAAAAAGAGGCTGCAGGTAAATCAACGTTTCAGAAAAGAACCAGTATTTGTGCACTATATAGTAACTTATAAACATCTAAGCAGTTGATGTACTACATATTAGCATGAAAAGCCTGGAACATAATTTCTACCGGAGTCCATATGCAGAAAGTGAGCAAGATGAAATGGATGAATGGTAATGCTTCTTTTGGTATTCTCCTCACTTTCGATAACTTCACAGATACATTAGAGGAGTAGTTTCCGGTGTATAAATTTATGCTGCGGAAATTCCTAAGTGAATGATTCATTCACAGCAAGGAATAATTATTTACTCAGAGTAAGTTGAAGATAGGAATATTGATTGCAATGTCTCCTGATAATTTTCCCTTTTTTTTGTTTGCTTAAACGAATGAAAGTAATATTTTTTATGTAGCATACACGCATGGATAAAACATCCCAAACAACATTGCATTTAGTCATTTTTTCAGTATGCGTTACCACTATTATAATGATAAGTTTTTGGTACGACAGTGAAGAAGTATAGGTTATAAAATACCAAAAATGTCATTAGTTGATTTCGTATTTTCTTCAGCATTATTCGTCCGTAAAGAAGAACTTGGCCTCAGCACTGCCCAATTACACTTATCTTGAACTGACTTTCGTCGAAAGGTGTACCATCAACCGTGAAAAAAATCATTTGGAATATACTTCCGACTCAAGCATTGCAGCCTTGCTTCAAGAGACACTGCGATGAATTACAACCTTATTGCTGACAATTTTTTCACTCCTTCCACGAAATACATCAGCTTAGGCCATCCTTAATTTTGATACAAATGAGGCTGCTTTATTGGTCGAACCCCATTCTACAATTGTAATTGGTAAAACGAAAACTGAACAACGCATGCCATGTTGAACTTCGGTTCATTTTTAGTCTAAATTATAGATATGAACTCAAATTCCGATCATGGAATTACATCCTCCCTATGAAATACGTGTGTTTCAATTTTGATATAAAACTTCGTATTACTATAATTAATTTTTATATTTATATTTGTTATTATTTTATTGAAAAACATTACCTTTATGAAATGTATTTATAAGGAAGGATTATTTCTCTAAAGGGTTAGTTGAATATTGAATTCAATCATCTGCTGAGCACATATGACGATACCCTTATTGTGAAGATGAAGGCATTAATTATGGCTTCAGTCATAGCAATGATGTGCACTGACCGATATAATTCAGCCCTTTCACTTAGTAGAAGAATATCCGAGGTGACGTTGTCACCTATTCGTACCCATTTGAGAGATCTACATGCCGTGCTCGATGGGAGAGAATTCGACGGACTCTTCCGCACCGTCGAGAGGCTCCACGTCGCTCATTTCCACATATTGGAATCGCACTTGTCGATTGAGTCGGTGCCAACTCGGTGACAAGCCCTTTGCCGCATGTCACTGCGGTTCCAAATTCTCGCCCATTCCTCCGCTTCAATTCACACGACCGTCTTCCCTTCGGCAGCGATGAACGAGGAAACCACAAAATCAAAATAATTTCTTATTTGGAGGGCGACAGCAGGGGGAGATGGGATGCGGAGATACTGGAAGGACGGCAGCGCGTCGAAGACATTGAGTGAAGGGAAGTCGTTAGGCAAACGAGAGATGGGGGGCTGGTATTTAGGACGTTGCTATCTGATGTGTCGGGTCTTTTTCCCGTGGCTCTAGGGAAAGGATGGACGAGAACCAAGCATCCGTGGTGGGAATTGTCTTTTTTCTGGGCGGAGAATAAAACAAAGGGATGGAAATCGACGACAAAGTAAAAGAAAATCCTCTTGGGCAAACGTTACACATGGCGAATTCTTATAAACGTAATGGATTTTATATTACCTTATATAGACCTAAGATACTCGGTTAGAAATATATTTGAAGTAAAATCAAACTTTTTAAACAATATTCATCGCTTAAAAACAACTTGATTAATATGATATTATTTTACATTAATAGGAAATGAATAATCGGTTTAATGAAATGTATAAATTACTCTGTGGTTAATGCTATCTCTCAACAATTTATATCGTTAACCTTAATATAATTCATGATTACCTTAAAACAGGGACCATCATCGCTAGGGCGGGAAATGGAAATACCTACCTGGAAATTGGTATTCCTTATCAGCTCGATTCGTAAAATAACGGTAAAATAGTTACAAATATCTTTTTGTATTCAGTTGAATGATTTTAATTATCATATGGTTTGCAATCGGAGAATTTAGTCTAAACTTAAGCTCTATTTATCTATAATTGTTTCTCTGTTCAAGTATATTGTTGCTCATCCTCGCTGGCTGCTAACGTGATAATACACCGAATTGAATGGATTTGAATGGGAGCGTGAAAGGCTCGTAAAGAAATCGAAAATACGGCGGATAAGACGGGGAAGGAAACTTAAAAAAAACAGTATTCATGACTTATTCATCAGTCACTTTTTCAAAACTATCTTATGCCTTTCCAACACTTCGGAAAGGTCACAAAGAACAAATGACTGTAACATATATACTTTCGCGAAACCTTGGAAATATTAAAAAAAAATATATTTACCTAGAGGATAAAAAATCTAAATTATTTCCAATTAGCATGCAGATGAGTTAGTTTTTTTATCATACCATTGTGCTTTCTCAGAGTATAAAAATCATTTTTGTCAATGTATCATCTTAGGTTTTTACAGAAAAGCTTTTCGGTTTTCCACCGGTTCATTAAGAAGATCCCCTGATGATGAACAGCAGGTTGCTGATCGAAACGTCGGGAGACTTTGAGAAAATCACCCGGTGGAAAACCCGAGAAATATTTCTGCAGTTTAGTCAATAATTAGCAGAAACTTCGGAATCGGTGTAATACTTTATAATCACGTGTTATAGTATCGCAAATGTTTTGATGTTAGGAGTGAATTTGTAGGTAGAAATCCTCTTTATTGTGGCCAGTATTTTAGATGGTACTTGAGTGAACGCTATATGGCGGGATATTTAATGTAAATTTATCCCACGGGTGGAGACCAGTGTTTTCCGTTTACTGTCGCTCTTCATCCTCCAAGTCAATTGATGCGTTGCACTTCCCGTCGCCGCATTCATCCGTGTTACAAATTGCCGAATTTAAGGCAACGAGTGCTCTCGATGCCTTCTCTCTCTAAGGGTATTATTTTTTTTGCTCGCTTTGCATCGTCCGTCTGGACGCGGAATAAATGCAGCACACGAAGCGGAGACAGCTGGGCTTTGGAGCGAAAGCGCGCGGACGGAAGAAAACTTTTGATGTCGTCCCGTGGACATCATCGGGCATAAATTAAGTTTTTAACGCTGCAAAGGGGGGAGGGGAGTCCTTGAGACCTGAAATGGTCGAACGGGGGGGGGGGGGGGGGGGGGAAGAGGGATGGTTGAGGGGTTGGGGGATGGGGGATTTTGGAGATTCAGAGACGAAGAGGCGGATGGCGGGCGGGTTGGGGGGGGGGGGGAGGACGTTAAGGGGATGGGGTGGACGCCCACCAGAAGACTTCTATCGCGCAGATGACCAATCTCCGAGCACAGCAGGAAACAAAGGTCTTCAGCTACTGAATTCGTCGAAATAACGGACTAAATTGTCACTCCCATAAATGAAAAATAAGGGAAACTGACATTTATCAGATTCACGTTTTGCTTCCAAAATCAACGTGATACCAAAGTTCATTATTGAAATGAGTAATAATAGCGGACGTGATTTCGTAGAAATCCTTTATCGTAGGATTTGAAGAAATTAATAATTTTTTGCTTATCCCACATGATATTTAATTTTTTCCGATCATTGCATGGTTACTGCGTAATATTTTGATAGACCTTTCATTTCAAAGATACCTGAAAATATACCCTGTAATGAAGCCAAGGTAGGAAAAAATAGAAAATTATCGGGAAAAGCAAAGTTTAAATTTCTTCAACTCCTATCATAACTGAAGCATTTTAATTATGTTTATTAACCGGAATTTTATATTTTTCCCGTGGACGTAAATTTTACCGAGGTACTTAATATAATAATTAAGCAGAATATTTTAAGTGCTGATGCAGCTAGATGAATTCTCAAATGTGCTGTGTTGTCCACTTTGTTATAAAACTCATCATTTTCAGTTTTTGCTTATGAATGTTATGTTTGCAACAGTAATGTACACCGGATCATTTTTAGGTGTTTTTTTCGATAAATTTTCTAATTTTTGTGTTTTTACTTGGGAAATGTTTCCACATTGTGGCTTTATAAAGCAGCTAACAAAGTCAAAATTTGTTTATTCAGCTGTTGGACTATTTGTGTTTCCGGGGCAAGTCTACGCAACAGACTTTTCTTTTTTCCAGAGTGTACCAGCTTTTTCCTTTGGCAGTTTTTGGTCTCATACTTTTTATTTGTTGCCTTCTTGTTCGGTTTCCGCAGAAACTAACAAATTATAAGTAATATCCTCTGTTTGTTGTGTTGTGCCATCATTTTTTTCTTTTTATTCGTTACTCAATTAATAATTAAATGACCATTTGCAAGATTGAATTGTCTGAAAATACTAAAAAGGGTTTTTCAGACGGTACAAGGCAAAAAAAGGAGGAAAAAAAACGTGCTATAAGGTACCCCGATGTCAATGCGTAGACATGCCCCGTCGCCATGTTTTGATTTATTTTTATCGTACTTCGAAAATTATTAACATATATGTTAATGCAATTACAGTTCTCAAAAAATTTTAAAAATCTGCTGTTTTAAATATATTTTTTATCATTAACTAAATATTATTAGCTCACAATGTGTTTCCATAAATCCGGTACAAAATTTACTCACCTGGACTGAAACAGGTTTCCGTATGCTAGACCGACGCTCAAAAACTTGTGATTATACCCTCTTGGGACTAGAGCAATATGTCATGACTGGTGGCGCGCCGGTTATCACTCTTTTTTTTTCGTTTATGACTCACTGCGTAAACGTACCCCGTACTTCCCGAACATCATTTCACCGTTTTCGTTGGTGGAGAAGAAAAAGGTTTTGGAAAAGATCCAAGGGGTCATTGGTTACCTTTTTCCAAAATATTTTTACGCCTAAGCGAGAAATAACTATAATTTTCCTGATGATACCCTCTCGTGCTTTGCTGGCTACTTTTCGTTCGCTGTCTTGCCAATGTTAGACTCTTTCATGCCTCTGTCTCAGAAATCTCATCGCCTGGTTATCTCCCGAGTCATCTCCCTGGCCTTCATCGAATATCCACCACCAACTGCCCTCATCCGCCCTTGCCCCGGCCAGCACCTCTTCAACCCTCTACTACGTCTCATTTCTCCAGTCTTCTTCCCAAACCTAAAACATCAAAGGCCCCTCCATTTATTTTTATCCCCTTCCCTGTGGCTTCGAGTTTCGTAATCTTACAGTCCTACTACTCTTATCAATCCGATCTTAACTTCTCCATTTTGTTTGTTGTTACCACCTCAAACCCCCTCTCTTTTTCTATATCCCTCCTTTTCCAAGGAAGATTTCGTCTCAGTCTTGGTTTTGGTCGTTCAAAGAAGCGACCGAATACTCGTTTACAATTTTTTTCACTTTTGTCGATTGCGATAGCGTTTGAAAAATAACCACACCCGTATTTTTCCGTTTCTCGATCCTACGCTTACCTATCGAGAAATTCGACGTGAAAAATCGACGCGCCTTCGCAAATAAATAATGGCGTTACTGACTCAGTGTTGGCGACGATGGAGATTTTAACGCGAGCTGATGCCCGAGAAATATTCAGTGCTCGCATACGCCGGGAAGGAGTTTCTTGATATACTTATTAACTCTTAAATAATATCTTATTATAAATTATTATTGCATAATTACTAGCATTACGATTTTATTATAATTTTCGTCGGTCTCGGTGGCGGCAGGATAACATCTACATCTACATAATACCCTGCGAGCCACCTCTAGGGTGTTTGGCAGGGGTGATATATCACCAGCATGCAATTGGACTCCCACATGCACACCACACCGTACAAAAAACGTCACGTATACTAACAAATTATACTACCATATGCTGTTAGAAATAAAAATAAAATTAAGAAAAATGCATTAAGTTTTACATAGGTTAGTAGGCTACACTACAAGTCATGCAATCTATTTATGAGTTATATCGCTGCCGTCATAGTCTCTTATTGATCGTGGAAAAAAAGACATTCTCAGTCTGTCTGTTCTAATATCTATCTCTCTTATTTTATTTATATGATCTGATATTCCGTAGTATGTTGGCGTCAGTAAGATATGGTTAAGTATACATAAGTTAACATCCTCGCCTATGTATGATTTTACACTTTTCCGGCGAGCAGAAAACTTATTTAAACTTTTCTCGGGTTTCCGCGATGGGTAAGATGTCCTGAAAGCGCCGACGTTTCGGCTTCCGACTCGTCACCCATTCCCAAGGCATTCAGTCGGCTAATCAGTAGCATTAATAAGAGTTGGTGACGAGTCGGAACCCGAAATGTCGGCGCTCTTAAAAAATCTTACCCGCGCGGAAACTCGAGAAAAGTTCAAATATATATCCTTGCCTGCTAAACAAGGAGTCGAAGCCATAGGAGTTCCGCTTGGTTGGGTTGACTCTATGAGGGCATGGTTGTTCGTGTACCTCAGATTTGTTAACATGTTGAAAACCTGGGTGTAAAAGGCCATGTAGAGCTGTTTTCGACGATATGGGAATAAATAATTAAATAAAAGAAATTATTTTTATAATTACCAAATTCATGCGAAAGTGGCGGTTCCCTTATACTCTTAAAATATCTTCATCGAATTTCATTGCCAAAACTTGTACAGTCTATGTACTTAAGGTGAGGTCATTAAACAATTCCTGATTAGGCACATGCTATAAACACATATTTTATCTCATAAAAGTTAGTTGATTTTATTTTTTTTGTCACCTTATTTCTTGGTCCGTAGCTTTGAGATTTTTCTTCTAATAGAATAAAATTTCATTGATATGACCGAATAGTGGCGTATTTTAAAATTACTATATTCACCCTCATGTACTGAGGATTATTAAACTATAACTACTCCATCCATGTCAGTATCTAGATATGCCAGTATGGAAGTGGAAATAAGTTTTCCGATAAGAAATATATATCTGTTCACATGTTGCGACTTGTTTTTCGTCCAGACTGGGCCTTTATCGCCTGACCAAGTCGCCCATTGGAGATTTCAACGCGATGCACATAAAAATGAAAATACGGAATGAGTGCTTCGTTTTTGTTAAACATTGTGTAAATTATTTAATGGTGAAAAAGCGGTTTGTTTCAATTAATTTTCCCCTCAAACATAAATGGAAGTGGCGAAAGATTTCATGGTCACCATGATAACGCTCAATTTCCGTATCACTCACCATGATTTTCATGTTAAAATCAACCATTTCCATGCATGTACAGCTAATAAATTAAATCATGCACGCCTATCAGGGGTTTTAGTATAAAAATATGTTCATAACAGATTTTGCAGCGAAGAGTTGTTTAATAGCGTTCATAACCATTATGCTTAAGATTTTGCTAATTGTAGGTTCAATTAATTTGGTATAGGAGAGCTTGCTCAGAGAGGAGAGCTTGACTTAAAATTAAAAAAAACTTTCTTAAGTCCTATGGTTTTCCAAGACTTTTCTATCGTACTTATTCCACTCTCGGCGTCATTCATTGCATTTGTTAATTAATGCATCCACCACCAAAAGTACATCCGTGAAATACTATTTTCTTCAAAAATTTAATTCGAAATAAAATCAGTAGCAAGTATGTCACAAATATTTTTATCATACTAGGCGAATGCGTGATCATATTTTGTAAAAAAATGACGCGTGCAAACATTGCTTACTCATGGCTGCCCAGTGAAATACCAATGACCACAGCAAAAATAATGGGGACGCCAATGAATGTAGAAGGAATACTACTAAACTCGATGCCTAAAACAGAACTAGCACCTTTATACGAACGGTACATAAGTATAAGCAGTTAACTTTGTCAATATTACATGATAAATAAAAATATAAATAAATATTAATAACAACAAATGGTAAAATATACTCATAACATCAATAATTTGAGTAATTTCTATCAAATATAATGCTATAAACTTTCATTGGACTTTCCTGTACCTCAGCAAGCCGATATTACGTATTCTACTCCATTTTCTCGAGCCCTATGCAATCTTTTGTCTTTCGGAATGCCGAAAGCGAAATATTATGACGACCACCCTTGGGTCCTCCGCCGCTATCGCCACATTTGGGTCCCCCGTAGCTGTCTCTCAACCCTGGTTTTCTTTAATCTTTATGAGCGGTAGATACGGCCATGTCATAGCTGTCATGCCTACCGGATCATAATGTCCCGCCTCGGCAAAGTGAAAACAAATCATAATGAGTTCTCTTTCTCCTTGGCCTCGGCACGCGTGTTGACGAGTTCCATCCCCTACCTTTCCTCGGGTTGGTACTCTCAGCGGGAGACTCATTCAAGTGGCCACCTCCGCCCACGTGGTATGCCAGCAATGGCCATTTCAGCCAATGGTCAGCCGGTATCCCACGTAGCATTCAGAGGCAAGCTTACCCTCGGAATGAACGCATTTCCTCTTGATTCAGGAAAATTATGTGTCGCTATTCACACACACTTAAAATGTCATCACGACAAATATTTAAATGGCTGTGAGGAGAGGTGTTATTTCTATAAGCTTCCGTTACCTACTGATAATTGAAACCTTTAGTCGATTTTTGACCTCGCCGACGATGCCTCTCCAGTCTTCTCTATCCCCGGCTGCCTCGGGATTATATGTTATATAATTATTCTTTATTAAAAGCACTAAGTATTGACAAAACCTCATTTGGAAAAAACCTCACTTTCGAAAGAATTGTTTGAAAATTATACGCAACAACTATCTGAAATATATTTGGCTACACATGTTCTCATGTTTTGCACCCAGCAGTTTTTTCTTTGCTGTAACTTTTGTAATACACAAAATATTGAAAGCTCATACCAATGTAAATTTCCTTTTATATCTTAGTAAAAGTTTCATGTGTGTGGATATTTTTTCAACGCGCTTATTGCTTTATAATTTAATGTTGAATATGGTCTGGGGTCCATTGGACCCCAGTGTGCACTCAATGAAATTTTTTTGAAATCGCGAAAAAAATTAACACATATGTTTATTGCCTTTTTTGCTGAAAACACATTTGTTATAATCGTATTTATACGTTTATAGTAATTAAAATGTCATTTATCATTTTTTATCACTTTGGGATATTTGAGGATATCAACTTTTTTGTGGAATATCTTGGTTTCCTCTTTTGCAAATAATTTAGGAACTTCGGAGTGAAAGACGTACGAACAAACTTCAATGGAATTGATTGTAGAGCAATAGTTTTGAACATATATTACTCATAATAGTAAACTATTCATCAAACATTGACGTTTGAAATCATTTGGAGATCGAAAGAGAGAGCGAAATTTGGTTTCGGATCTGCCTGGATCAAAAGGAGCAGCGGGCGACGTCAAAACTTCCCGGCAAGCTTGGGAATTACTGTTGGATAGCGCTTTACGAAATAAAATAATGACGCACACAAATGAGGAAATACAACGGCAGCGTCAAAATGACACAATTCCTCAATCGTACCACGGTGATGTAGATGTTGAGGAGATTGAGGCTTTTTTTGGACTTCCATATTTTTCTGGGGTGCAGAAGACGTGCCACACAAATTTGTATGAACTGTGGTCAACTGAGTTTGGATCTACGTTGTATCAATGCACCATGTCTCTTTACCGATTCCTGTTTTTGCTGTCAACCTTGCGTTTTGATGATAAAAACACGAGAATGCAGCGCAGAACGATCGATAAATTTGCACTACTTCGTGAAATTTGGGAAGGGTTTGTAGATAAATGCAAGAAATGTTACACTCCTCATGAGTATTGTACAGTAGATGAACAACTTCTCGGTTTTTGAGGCCGTTGCCCCTTTCGGATATATATGAAAGGAAAGCCAGATAAGTATGGCATAAAAATTGTAATGATGCATGATGCAAAAACGTTTTACATGGTAAATGCCTATCCTTACATAGGAAAAGTAGTTACCAATCCAGATGAAACTGTTCCGACATATTATGCACGGACATTGTCAACACCAATTCATGGCACGAATAGAAATATTATGTGCAACAATTGGTTCACTTCTGTTGAGCTTGTAAAGAAGATGCTAAAAGATTATTCAATAACGATGGTGGGCAACATTCGTATAAAACAAGCGTCAAATTCCAGTGGATTTAACAGGAAGCTATTGTTCAATCTTCACGATTTGCCTTTGACCCTGACGTGACCCTGGTGTCTTTCACACCGAAAAGAAATAAAATAGTGCTTTTTTTGTCATCTTTTCATTTGGATGGAGCTATAAATGAAGACAATGGAAAGCCCGAGATTATTTGCATGTATAATGCCACTAAAGGAGGAACAGACACATTTGATCAACTGTGTCATGAAAATACAACAGCCAGAAAAACCCTTCGATGGCCAATGCGGATTTTCTATGGCATGCTAGACCAAGCTGGTATAAACGCAATGGTTCTTTACTCTCATATTGATAGTAATGAAAAAATAAATCGGAGAACATTTTTGAAAAACTTGGCTTTGTCACTCATCAAACCTCATTTGCATCAACGGATTTTGAAAAAAAACCGCGTTCTTCAATCAGGAATACTATTGCGGAAATTTCAAAAAATTGAAATATCAGCAATTGATAAACCTGAAACCCTTCACAGCTAAATACGATGCAGCTCATGCCCAAGGAATAGAGACAGAAAAACAAGAATTATATGCTCATCGTGCCGCGCTCCGACGTGTGACGAGCACCGAAGTTATCTGTGTACTACCTGTACTGGAGTGAGAAATTAACAACAAAGCATTTTTTCTAAAAATTTATATTTTACCTGTAAAATAAATAATAGTAATGTGCATTTTGGAGCAATAGGAAGTCCTAATGAAATTTGTGAAAAAAAATAAAAAAAATACACTGGAAAATTTTGTTGTTTTCAATTGTTATAATTAATACGTTTTATGAAAAGAAAAAATATGAAACATTTTTTCACATGAACTACACAATGTAATACTTAAGCTGTTAAAACTATTGGTCTGTACATCTAAATCATTCGTAAGAGTAAATAAAAGTAGGATTGGTGACTTTCTTAAAGAATTTTTATGTAATTAGAGTGAAAAATATTGTTTTACTTTCATTTTAATATGTTTAAATAACTTATTTTTACATATTTGTGTAAGAAACACTTCTATTATTGATATTTACTATATTAATTGTAAAAAAATATCAGGGGGTTGAAATTTAAAAAAATTTAAATTTATGGGGTCCGCTGGACCCCATTGTGCACTTTATGATTGAAAAAATAAGTGTGCACTTCTAGGGTTAAAGAGGAAAAAATTAGAAATAACAATCAATATTAACAGTGTATATAACTGTTTAGAAAACATTGGTGACCGCTACTCCTAAGAAAAGACGATTGCTCTTTCTTCACTGAAATTTCTTGAAGTATATTTTTTTATTGAATTATAACTAGCTTTCTATTTGATTATTTAAAAAAGTCTATTAACTTCCATTGATCATCACCTTAATCATAACTCGTCAATAGTCAGATTAATTTGACGTAGCTCTCCATTTTGCTCTCCTATCTGCTACCTTTTTCATAACGACGCCGCCTTCCTTTCTTCCCATCCACCCGTACCTTGATGATCTACATTCGATGATCAAAATTTACAAGGTAAAT